>NC_132913.1:43810735-43990735 GCF_047675955.1 Chlorocebus sabaeus
CATTATGTTACACACTAACTGTTGATTTCTTTTTCCAGAGATGCATTATTTCCCTTACACTACCTGAAATGATTTTTCAACAATAATACTAAACTTTGGCTTAAATAAAATAATTTTGTTTCTAAAGAAAAGCATTTAAGTCATAAGTAAAAATAGATAAGAGTTTAGAGAAACTGGAAAAAAAGTAACCTAGAATTAAAGGTAAAACACCTTCTGGTGGACTGTTTTTTATAAATCAAAGCAAGTAAGTGAATATGTGGCACTCTGGAAAAAAAATGAAATATTTGAAAGACTGTGCAAAACATAGCATATGTTTTGTTATTGAAACTCCTGTAAACCAATAAAAACAATACACATTATATTCGACGTCATGCTTTTAAGAGATTAGCATTCGATTTGCAAAATCTCAATAGGTTACTTTTGCACATGAGAATATTTTTCTAGTTTTGTGTGTCTTTTACTAAAACTTCTGAGGTGCTCACTTTATTTCACCCATTTATGTTAGAAATATAATAATAGCATCAAGAGGCTGTTATTGCTGTTGGGCATATCAAAAATGTCATAGCAATCTTTGTTCACTGATCTATTTAGAGCTTTTTTAAAGATGTTAATTATGGCTTCTCTTTTCTAGCATGACAAGTACTTTTTATTAATGTAAGCACTCTAAAAATAATAAAGCCCCTACTTTATCCTTACCTTCGCCTTCCCCCACCCCCATTATTATTGTTGTTGTTGTTTTTTAATCGTAAAACAATTCTAGGCAGCAAGAGTAGTATGTTGCTTGGGCTAAGGCTGGGCTGTTAGCTAAATTAAGCCATTGTGACTCAAAATCCTCCTTTAATAAGGTTCATGCTGTCTACAACTTCATCATTTTCTGCTGAATGATAATTACTTTATTCAATCATGTTCAAGGTTTTAGTGAAAGCTAGCATTGATTGATTAACTTCAATTACCATGCTTACATTTGCATAGATAAAAACTGCTTTTCAATTTGTGAGTGGCACGCCAGTGGAAACCCTGCGCTGATATTTGCATTTCAATGTGAACAGTGAAGAATAAAGGTGGAAGAGAGGTCTGATCAGTGCTAAGCCCTTTCTGCTTCAGTGCTTAAGCATTTTTCCATAAACACTCTTGTTATGATGTTAGTTTGTTCAGACCACTCTGAGGTAACTGATGGAGGCTCCTGTTTACAAGCTTTCGTGACAATTGAACAGTATGGATTAGGGGAAAAGGACTCACACAGTAGCTTGCAGGCTGGCCACCAAGTTAAAAGAAGAGTGAAATCTCTTCCTGTAGCCTTTCACAGCAACTCCCAAATGCCAGCAGTGCTTAGCGCAACCTCCCTGCAACGTTGTCAAACCCGGTCTGACCTCACAAGAGCTAGTGCTTGCTTCCTTGAGCAGTCTGCTGGTCTAGGACCAAGTGTTGAGATTTCATCAGTCTGATTTTTCTGTTCAAACCCAAGGAAGGGTCCAAAGTAAAATGAATAAATCCTTTTCATTCTTACCATGTAGGCCCATAACAAATATTTGCTTATACTACATTCAGCGGTCATTATCACTACATAGTATCACTACATAGTTTGAGTAACCTGATTTTTGTCATGTGGGCAAGACAAGGCTTGCCCTGTTTTCTTTACCGGTTGGTGGTTCAGAAATGCAGAGTTTTGGCCTTTTTCTGCGTATCAGTGATTTATCAGGGCCATATTATTCTTCAACCAACCCTGGGAAGTTCAATCTTTATAAAAATCACAAAAGCACCTAATCAGAGAGGTAGTTCTCAAGTCAATGCAAGCCTCTCATTTTCTTCTTCAAGATAGGCAACTAAGTGGAACATCTGGTCAATATAAAACTCAATAACTTTTGGGGGGAGTTGATATTTTGAATCTAAACAGGTTTGACACATAGTGGCATTCAGTAAATCTTTTTGGCTTGTGATAGCTTTGAAAATGAAAACTCCTACCACCCCCAGGATGTTTCTAGTTGAGTACCAGACAGATTTCCCTTAAAAAAAAAAAAAAAAAAAAAAAGTCTTTCGTTTGTTAGGACAAGTAAGTAATGCTATTAAAAATACGTCATCAGATCCGACATGACTTTACATGGACATCCAGACTTCCATTAAGTAAATCTGAGGATGCATAGGGAATTACCTATACCTTTTAAAAATCTATATGCTAATGCATATATTGTTTCTATGATAAATATTAAAATCATTTGAAAGCCAAATTGCATATGATTTTACAAAAGTTTTTTCTTTATCAAATCAAAAATCCTCTAGGGGCTTCACATAATTTTTAAATGTTTAAAGATAGAATGAAATATCTTTTTTTCTGAAATCTTATGTTCTAATCTGTAGCTCTATGATAATTATTCTTTAATTACATTAGGATATCCATTACAATGCTGCACCAGTCTCCTATCCCCAAGTTTGAAGTACTGAGCAATGCTGCTGTGTGCTGTATGTTTAAAGATTGATCCTGTCCATTTGATAGAGGGCTCTGGTCCCACCCCAAAGTTTAGTGCTACACAGATTGGCCGCTGTGCCTCCCCGACTACAGAACCCGGAAGCATTGTCATTGATGTTGGATACCTTATAATATCCAGAGGAAGACAGGCTCCTGGGATGGTAACTTTTGCCAGATGTGTAAATATTGCCTGTTAGCTCTGGCAAGATGCAACAGATGAATGAATAAGCCAATGTTGAATGGATGAGTCTAATCAGTGATTTCTTTATATACATATACAGTTTTAAAATAAAAGTATTAATAAAGAAGTTCCTTAGAATGTAAAGAAAACCAAAACCAAGCAGAGATCAACAAAGCAATGTTTCGATTGACACTTGTGACAAGTAAGGGGTTTTGTATTTCTACAGAAGTTGCTTTGTCCCATTTCCTGGAAAATGAGGGCAAAGATGGTGACATAGGAATAAAACTAGTAGACTTCACTAAGGAAAAAGAAGTTATGTAAAGAAGACAAATTGGAGAAAAATCTAAGATGTTTAAATATAATGATAAAGAGTCTCCATCAGTTTAGACAGTTTGGCTCGAAGTATTATCCACCAAAATGTATAGAACTTTCTTTGTAGTCAGTTTTATAACTGGCATGTGAAAGAATGCTATTTTGAAAAGTTAATTTTAGTTGGGTTGGGATAATTAAGTGTAGAAAAATGAAGCAGCCTTGGAAGTCAGTGAATTATGTTGTCAAATCAGCACATAACACATACAGGCATAATAGAAGGAAAAAATACTGTAAGAATTTAAATGGGTAAAATGAATCAATAATAACAATTTTTAAAAAGCATAAAAACTCCATCTTAGTACATGAGAGTAAGCAAACTACAGATACACTTGTCAAATGTCTGTGAGCTAAACAAATATCAATTTTGTGTTGTAAAAATGGATTTGAGGAAATAGTGCCTAAAACAATGAGTAAATAATATAGGATCGACTATATTATTTTCATTCTGAAGACTAGTAAGTTGCCCTGTGAGGAACTAACTCTGCCATTTTCTTTAAATTGGTGATCCTTTAGCATTTAAAATTTGAAAAGCATATAATTTTAAATTAAGTGTACCGCAACACTCTCAAAAGGGCCTGTCGGATTCGGCTTTGTGATCTCCTTCAAGTCTTCATCCCCAGTCCATTCTCAGTGCCTGTGAGACTCAAAATCTTATCCCACAAAACACGGTGTGGCATGAAGCCAGCCAGGTAGTCTCATGGGTGACTCTATGACACACTCCAGAACTATCTGAAATATTCAGTGTTGAGCTTCAGAGGCATGAGTTCCAATGTGTTTGTATACCTACTGTGAACTTTGATAGTTCTTTCTAGAAATCTGAGCTAGAGATTCACTACTAGAACTTTTCTCATTGTGTTTTTGCCTTCAATTACTCAGGTACATATTTTCTTCCTTCTTCATCAGTTATTTCTCCCTTGTTTTTATTTTCTTCCATTAGAACCCCTTTCTCTTCAGAAAATTATTCCCTTTATCTGGCTAATCTTAGATAGGAATGCAGTATACTAGTACAGAACAATTTTCTTTCCATAGTGCCACAAGTTAAAAAAAAAAAAAAAAAAAAGTCAATCAAAGCCAGATATTTCCAATCCTCTTCCAAACACTTTACATTTTACATGATTATTTAAAGACAGAGATATTGCATTTAGAGACAAGTATTTTAAAGATCCTAGAGAAACTTCTTGGAATTGAAACAAATTAAAGCTTTAAATAATATCTGGGTGATACTTTGGCAATGAATGTAATGCCTGTAAACTGTAAATATGGTGAATTATATGGGCATAATATATATTACACCTATAAATATATGAGTGAATTAAGTAGTCATTGTAGATTAAAATCATCCCAGAAATGCCCTGAATTCAAAGTCTGGTTATGTGGAAATGGAATCAACATTCTTTACATCTATATTTACTGACATCTAACAAAAGAAGCAAAGAACAGAGAAGTGAAACACCTTAGATGAAGCTTCAGAAAGGCATGTTGAAATTGTTCTGGTTCTCTCTGGTCACCCAAATAGAAATGTGATCACTTAAAGTGAATCAAGTAGAAATTCAAATAGTCATCTGTTTCAGTCAGGACTTCGGGGAAACAGTTCATTGCTGCCTCTGCCTCCCATCCCTCAACCTCCTGCCTTGATTTTTTTTCCTTGCTGAAATGCTCATTATTTTGCCAATTTATTTCTATTTTTTATTTTAATTTTTTGGCAAATTATAATCCTTTATAATCATGGGGTACACAGTGATGTTATATTATACAGTGTGGAATGATTGACTGAAGCTAATTAACTATCCATCACCTTAAATACTTACCATGTATTCCTTCTGTCTAACTGCAACTCTGTACCCTTTGACAAACATCTCCAGGTTCTCCCTATCCAGCAGCCGGTGGAAACCACCATTCTACTCTGTTTCTATCAGTTCGACTGTTATGGATTCTACATACGAACTTTCAGACGAAGTAAGGTCAGATGGATATCTAAAGCAATTGATCAGAGGTAGAGAAATAGGGTCAAAACTGACAGGAGAGTGGAGTCTTACTTCCATTAAATTTATGAACAGGAAGGTATTAAATGGAAAAACTTGGGGCTAGGAAGTCTGATTTCTGTTTCTTATTTGGTATCTCTCTCCTATGTCCTCCACTCCAGCAGCTTCACTCTCCATAAAATTATGAGGATGCTGAAAAGTTAAAATTGGAGTTATCTGATTGTTCTTTGATAACTCTGTTTTGTTATCCAGTAGAAAAATCCCTGGTTTCCTCATCTGTAGCATAGAAAGGTCATTTTCTGGGTCTGTTACCTGCTTCTCAGGTCATTGTTACAATTACAAGATATTTTAAAGCAATTTTTCTATGGTATTTTACTAATTTTGCCATAGAGAAAACATACTTTTTTGTTCATTTACCCCTCATTAAAATAATTATTTTTCTTTTATCCTTGGAAAAATGTAAGCTTTTAAGAAAGAAATCCAAAAGCCACAGGATAGTCAAATGAAGGAATTTTCATGGCAGTGCCAGAAAAAAAAATCCTCCTTCTGTCCATATACCAGATCATTTTTTAAAAATGACATTCAAATGACAATCACATGGCACTGTCTTTGCTGGAGTTGCTATGCACGATGGTGCTAAACTCTGTATTATAATATATGGTGCAGATGGCACCTACAGTGCATTTATGTAGAGATTTTGTCCACCCCTCCAAAAAGATATATTTACTTACAATGACTCAAAACAGATGGATAGACAAATCTGTCTTCGATATTTAATACTAATATATTAATGTGCAAATGACTTATAACAATAGGTTTGTTTTCTAGAGCCTAATGCAATGGTTGCCATAAGAACACAAATTATGTGTACATTTTAATGCATCTATGCTTCATAATTATGCATGGTTGTGTGTTGTTATAATTGACATAAAATATAAAACAGGTCAAAGAGCAGCTATTAAAACTATTTTTCATTTTGCTTCTTGACAGCCGGCAACATTGGTGCCTGGTACATTTAATAGGGCCACACATGGAATGCACAGATAGTTATAGAATTGCAACCACATTAAAGGGCTCCAGAATTTGTAACCTAATTATTTCAAACATTGTTTTAAAGCTGATAATTTTATGTAGAAGCCTCCTATTTTGAAACCAAATAGGTGCAGGACTTAAAAATAAAAAAGAATGAGGAAGGGTATTTCGTGTGTGTGTGTGTGTGAGAGAGAGAGAGAGAGAGATAGAGAGAGAGAGAGAGAAAAGAGTGGAATTTTATTTGGAAATAATATGTGTACTTAAATATTATTTTTTCCTGCTTAGGTAAAATGAAGAAGTAGCCTCCACCAATCTTATGTATTGACAACTAAATTTTTCTTTCTTTAACTCTCAGTCTAATTTTTGTTTTTTGTTTTCCAGAACACTTAAGAATCATCTGACTAAATTCTCATTTCCTACAGAGTTCTATGGGAAGAGACTCTTGTTTTCTAATTACTTAATGCACTTGATTCTCCCATGTGGGAGCTGAGCATTAATATCCTCATCCTAGCAGGGAGGAGATAAATCCAGGGAAGCAAAGTGACTTGCTCAAGGGCACTCAGCAAACCCTTGCTAAGGCAGGGATTGGAATTCTGAACACCTGCATCTTGGGCATGGCCTCAGGCCCTTACTCCTGCCACCTCAAGTGTTTGTAATTCTTCAGCAGGCTCCAAATATCTTCATTTTCTGTCATAAAACTGCAGGGAACTCAGGGTGAAAGAAATGGAAACATGTACCAAATCAACCAATAGCAATGCAAACTTAACTTATAACAAGTTTCTGTTACTGTACTTTTCAAATGCATAGATTTTTGGAATTGTAAAACAAAAACATAAAATTTACACCCAAAGAATAAGGCTTTCTTACTGTTATTATGATGTGTCAACATAGCTCATGTAATATTTCTTTGTTTCAGAATTTTCATTTTAGCATAGAAAGATAAATCTTTTTTGACGTTGGGGCAAGATACTTTTCCTCAGTTCTAGGAACCAACATCGCATACACTGTTGTGCATTTTAAAGATGTTTCCTTTCTATATTTTTCAATAATTACAAAGTTACATAATGAAGTTAAAGGAAATTAAGAGAAACTAAAATGAAATAATGGCTGGGGGCTGCTTTAATAATGTAGTTCTTTGTATGGTGAGTTTTTGTCTCCTAGGAGCGCAGGGCCAAGGTGTATGCAGAAGAAAACCAGATACCAACGGATGGAATTAAAAATCGGGGGAAGATCATTTTTAAATAAAATGGTAGCAATTTATTAGTCAATTGTTGCAGCTCAGTAAGGTCCTACTGTGGATTTGAATGCAATGGATCTTATTGTGCATTTAAGGGAGAAAAGTTCAGAATGATCAGCAGCGCCAATAACTTACAAGAGCAACAACTGTTACATGCGGCTTCATGTGTGTCAGAGGCTGGTCTAAGTGTTTTGTATAGATTAATTCATTTAATATTCATAACAATTCCAAAATTGGGTACTGTCGCTCTCCCTAAGAAACGGAGGTAAAAAGAGATTGAAGGACTCTCTCAAGGTCACAAATGTGGTAAGTGGAAGAGTTGGGTTTGTGTGGAGCCTGCAGTCTGAGTGGCCTCTTTTGTTCTTCCTGTGCTGTAGAGAGATAAGAATAAGGAATAGTGGCCCGGAGCCTGTCTGATCCTAAGTGTGAAAATCCTAGTTTTAAGTATTCTTCATTAACTTAGTAAGTATACCACCCACCACAAGTCACACCAGCTTACCTAAGAAAAGCCCCATAGTGAAAAATGATAGGCATTAGCAAGGCATCAGGTGAAAATGAAAAAGCAGACAGACTATTGTGACCTTACAAATGAAAAAATTTAAGCCTCTTCCAAAAGAACATACTTGATTTTACCAGAAATATGATGGCTGTGACCTAATATTGTCCTTCTGTTAGGAATCCCTAGAGCCATTATTTAAAATTCTATATAATTTCTCTTAGATACCTTTTTGACTATGAAGGGAAAAGAAATCAAAGAAGGCATTGGTTTTTGTTTCATTTGGTTGGTTGGTTCTTTCCCTCTTTCAACGTGTTGCTGTTAGATGAAGAGTTTTAGTCTCAGAGCACTACATTTATTTTGATATTATTGCTGCATTCCTATCCCTGTTGTGTTAATCTTTAATATGTGATAGTGAAATGTATGCCTTATTTCTGGATGGGGTGTCTGAATCTTGACATGGTATCATAAGCAGTCCTGGAAATGGTGCTGCTGCTTAGCGATATCTTACGTCGGAATGCTACACAGTTTTGCAAGTTGAACTTGCTGTTTTCACACTGGGGTACAATTTTCCATAAAATATTCACACCAATTATAATGCAAAATGCCAAAAGTTATAAATGTTATCTACATCAACTAAAGAGTGATGGGTACAACTAAAGAATGAAATAGACTGAATTATCAAAATCAATCTATTTCAGCATAATAAGGTCCCAGATCCTAAGATACATACAACATAAACCTTATTGTATCATGAGCCGAGGAAATCACAGTGTTTTTCAAACATTGGCAATCCAACAAAGGAAGCTACTTTCTCCTCCCATCCCTTTTTACCCCTACCTAATTAGTCAGTTGCCAAATTAAACCAACTCTATCTACAAATATTTTTCTCACTTGTGCCATCATCTTTATCCAGGGTTGATTTGGGATTGCATCATTTCCACCTGATGGAAATCTGCTGTCTCCTAAATTTTTTTCTCTGGCCCCAACACCAACCAGTAACTTAGCACCCACCACCATTGTCATTCTGATTTGGTCTTCTCTGGTGAAGCCATTCTCTTATTTCTAAAAATCTGCTTATGTTTGTTCTTTCCTAAAAAGCCTGTAACAACTCATACGAGGTGAGGAGACAATTCACAACCTGGAACCTGTCTACAGTTTCATGCATTGCCCACGTTTGCCCTACAGCTTAATGACATAGAATTGCTCACCATTGAGCCACACTGTGGTCATGCTTCTTGTCTTTGCACATGATGTTTTTTGCAGCATGGACAGCCTCCTTTCAGTTCTATTTCTCTTCTACATAATTTCCTGTATTTTATTATTTTTATTTTGTATAGAGACAGGGTCTCCCTATGTTGCCGAAACTGGTCTTGGACTCATAGACTCAAGAGGTCCTCCCTCCTTGGCCTCCCCAAGTGCTGGGATGACTGGCATGAGCCACCACACTCATCCAATTCCTATATTTTAAGACCCAAGCTCAATGTTAACTCCATCTCTAAAATTCTTTTCTCCTTCCTTTTCTCTAGCTTCCTGTCCAAGGAAAAATAACTAAATCACCTTTCCCATACTTTCTTCCCTATCCTTCATCAAACCTTGATTATACTTCTATTATAGTCATTACAGTGTCTTATTATCTTGTCATCCACCTAACTATTCTGATAGAAAATCATCCCTTCCTGGTCAATGACATGGGCTTATTCATCTATTTATCCCCAGTCAAGAGCCTTGCATGCAATGAGCACTCAATAAATGCCTACTAAACTAAAACTAAAGCCAATTGTTTCCTGGGTCACTAGGTATCTGCTCAGCAGTATTACTGAGCGCAGTCCTGGCTGTTGAATACATGAGCTTCTTTTCTGTACAACAATAAGGGGAGAAGCAGGTGTCTTACATTGTGGGCATAGTGAAAGGTACCCATGGAGACCAGAGGGATTTGCCCTCAGGAACACTTGGCTAGGGAAGGAACACACTTCTTGTTCTCTGTGTACTTCCAACTCCTCCCTAGAACTTTAAACTCCTTTGGAATTTGCACACAGGAGGTTCCAAAGGATCTGTATAGTGTTTCTGTTTCTCAGCTTTGCATGACGAGGAGAGTGCGGGGGCAAGGTTGGAAAGAAGGCAAACATCCCTCTTCTTGCATAAGCATATGCTGGGAACCCTCCCTGGCCTCTAGACAAGGGAAAGAGCCAGGCTAAATGTGTGATGCTAAAAGACTTGAGGGAAAAGAAAGAAAATAGATGGCACATTTTATAAAACTGAAACTCGTAGGATGTCTAGGAATTCAAAACACTTTTATTGCCTTAAAAAACTTAACGTGGCACTGGTTTTATGTATGTCTATTTTTCCGGTAACATAAATGGGAATAAAGGGCACTTCTTGTCTCTCAATGCTGTACATCCCACTTGTTATTAGCAACACAGACTTACATTGTAGCCCACGTTGTGCCTAATTACAACTAGTCTTTATAAGCAGCTACCAGAGTAGATGGTGTGTCAGTTCAGATTTCAGCTTGCAGATGACACCGGGGTGGGGAGTGGGACTGTAAATCTAAAATACAACAAGAAGGATGAATCTCAAATAAACTGACAAAGACAAGACTCACTTGTCCCTGAATTCTGTTGCCTTGTCTTGGACTCAAAGTGATAGAAGGGAAGGCAGGTTAGAGGCTGTTATTGCTATCAATGGTACAAAATATTCTCTGACAATTGTTGAATAAGGCCCTAGGGAGACAGAAGTACAAAAATGAATGTAGGCTTTTGTTTCTCCAAATGTCAAAGGTTACTAAAATAGGAATGAGAAGAGATGAAATGGAAACTTTTAGAAGTGCTGTATTGTGTCATTCTCTCTGAACCTCATTCAGGAACATCCAATAGCCCTTGTTCCTTGGTGAGCATGTTTTCTAATTTCTAATCCCCTACCCCTACCCCACCCCCATTCCCACTAAAATAAAAACCAACTTTGAATTAGAAATACAAGCAGGGAAGGAGGGGGGAATGAAGAGGATATTTGTTTGGTTTTTGAGTTTTGTAAGAATTCATTTTTTCACAAATTTTAATGAAAAATACAGTGTTATACAAAGAAGAAAAACAAAAAAATTTTTAAGAAGTATAAGAAGCATGCTAAACTCACCTGAAATCTTACTATTTGGGAATAACCACAATTACTGTTTTGATGACTAGCCTTTCAACACATCACTTTTAGGCATGTACATGTATGTTGATGGTATATAATAATCCTGTTCTTATCATGGATACATTTGGTTTTTTATTTTTATTTTTTTTACTAATTCTATTCCTTACATATCTAATGCAATGAGGCTACCTATTATATTTCTCAAAGTACTTGTTATCACTTTGTAGCCAAGTAGTAGGTTATTTGTTCTTTAGCTTGAATGTTAAAACATCGCTCATGAACTTACCACCTATTTGGATTTACTCCAGTTTGAACTGCCTATTTATATCTTTTGCCCATTTTTAAATTGGGATTTTGTGGTATAAAAATTAATTTGTAAAGTAATCTTTTGTATGCATTTAAATATTCTTTTGGCTTTATTAGTTTTTTTTGCAGTACAAGTATAATTTAATTTTATGAAGTCAAACATGTCTTCTATATTTTCTGGTCTTTTGTCTTTTTTACAAAGCTCTGCAACCCTTATTTAATACATATACACTAAGTTTTGTCAGGCTTGTTATTGTTTTATGTTTTACATTTAAGTCTTTAAACTATTTGGAGTTTATTTAATTCTTGTGATCTACTTTTTCTATTTTCAGGTCAAGAAAATACTCTTTTGAATATAATAGCTTTATAGTATGTTTTATTATCTAGAAAAGCAAGTCCTCATTAACTATTCTACTTTTACACAATTAACTCTGTTTTCAGACATCTACTCTTCCAAAAGAAATTTAGTTAAAAGAAGCTCTTTTGAAATTCTAAGTGGAATTGCATGAGATGTATACAACCACTTTGAAAGAATTGGCAATTCTATAATTCATTTTCTCTTCAAAATAACTTTGATGATATGAGCCCTTCATGTGACGTTGTATAACCTTTTCCTGGAAGATTCATATAATCTTGTATAAAGCAATTAGAACCAGAAAACTAGCAGTCTCCTTCCCAAAGCCTTTGAATATTTTAGAAAATCAACAACTCCTGTGATATCTCAGCTAGGACAACAGACAAGAAAGATACTCAGATGTTCAGATGTTAAGCATAGATCTATGCCTGTATTTCCTCCTATATATAGTTCCAAGCTTATAACATACTCAAAAATGCTTTTTGTTTGTTTGTTTAGCAAAAGCCACAATTCTCTCAAAACTATACTTGGTCTTGTGACTTTTTTTCTTTTTGAAATAGCATCTTGCTCTGTCATCCAGGCTGGATTCAGTGGCGTGATCATCACTCACGGCAAACTCTCCTTCCTGAACTCAAAAGATCCTCTCAACTCAGCCTCCCGAGTAGCTGGGACTACAGGCACGCACCACCATGCCTAGCTATTGTTTTTTTTTTTCTATTTTTTGTAGAGACAAGGTCTTGCTATGTTGCCCAGGGTGGTCTTGAACTCCTGGGCTCAAGCTGTCTACCCGCCTTGGCCTCCCAAAGTGCTGGAATTACAGGCATGAGCCACCATGCCTGGCTGACTTTTTGACTTCAGCATTTCTAACAATGAAAGGCTAAGTTTCATATACTTTGTTTTGTATGAATTCTGCACTAGATGGCTTTGCAAAATATTGTTATGGTTCTTCTCTATTATGAAAGTAGTATATGATTATTACAAAAATCTAAATGTCATAGAAATATCCCAGATATGGAAAAAAACCCACAATTTGATCTTTTCTTCCAGACGTTTTTTCATTCAAAATGAGATTAGACTATACTTGCTGTAAGTTGCACTTTCACTTACCTACCTACTTTATATATATATATTTTATGTCAGTACATTACAGATCTTTCTTATTTTTAATAGCTGTGTACTATTTCATTATGTGTAAGTAACCATATCTTATTTAATCTTCTAGTTATGTATATTAGAATGATTTCTAATCAATGCTTAAACAAATATCCTATGCAATTGTGCAAAATTTTTGAATATGTTAATAGAAATAATAATACTTTGCCAAAGGGCTTACATATTTACAATTTTAATTGATATTATCAAATTGGCCTTTAAATTGGCAGGCATCTCTACCAACAGTGTATTAAAAGGCCTGTTTTATAGTACCCTCATTAGTTCCAGGTTTTGAAAAACTCCAGAACTTTGCCCTTAGCAGTCCTCCAAACAGCAGGACATGTGTTGCCATAGATGATAGAGCAATAGCACAAATGTTCAATATCTCCTTCTAATGGTTTCTGTCTTAGGAAATCAGCAGGATGATGTTGGAAAGATCCCTGTTGATACTCAGTATTCTGTCCTCATTATTGAAGGAAAATACAGTGAGTCCACCACGTTCAAGCATAAGCCTGAAGTTGTTTTTCCACCTGAATGATAATTTTGAGCTTCATCGGGTCATATAATTTCTTCTCTTGAAGTCAAAAGTGTTCATTTGTGAGATGAGTTTTAAAGGTAGCTGAAACTCTGTCCAAAATGAATTTATGGGTTTTCTCAAATATGTTAATCCCCCAAATCTCCTTCATCTTGGGGAATGGCACCGTCACCATGCCTACCATCAGCTGCCTCAGCCTAAAACCAGGTAGTTATTTTTAATTCCTCCTTTTCCCTCTTTGCCACCTTTCAATCCGTATATATCTGATTAACTCTACCTCCAAACACGTCTCAAGTCTAAATTCTTTCCATTTGTACTATCCCTTTGCTTAAAAATCTCCAATGGCTCGCTCTTGTCTTTAGAACCAAATTCATACTTTGTAAAATGGCCTCCAAGCCTGTCTGCTATTTTTTCCCACTTAATTTCTCCACTAGTTCCCTCTAGTTGGAACATGCTGGCCTTCTTTGTATTTCTCAAACATGTCAAGATTTTTCCATCCTCCAGGGCTTTGGCTGGCCCTTCTGTCTACCAGCTTCATTGTTTTCCTTGCTTTCTGCATGACTGGCTCGCTCTCATCATTCAGGACACAGATCATATGTCACATCCTCAAAGAGGCTTTCTTTGACCACCCCATCTACAGTGGATCCTCCCCATGTAGCACTTACCACTAGCTAAGAATATTTTGTGCATTTATGTTTCAACTGCTTGTTGCTTTCTCTTTCCTAATCCTAGAAAGTACGATCTATGAGAACAGGACCTTTTCTTATTCACCTATGTATCTTCTGTGCCTATAATAGCATTTGGCACTCAGAAAGCACTCAATAAATATTTAGCGAATAATTTCGTTAGGCCCAGGCTTGTGGTCATGGTCCTCATGGAAGACCTAACTTTCTCACTTTTCTGTAAACACACCTGACACAATGAGACACTGCAATCTGAGTGTGCTCCCTTTGCTCCGCTAGCCTAGACTTAAAATCCTTCGTTAAACTTGTACAGCAAGAAGGCAACTTAGGTCTAGAATCTAGAGCTCATACCTGTTTATAACAGTCAAATAACAGCATTGTGAAAGTAAAACTATTTGGGGGATTTGACTGAAAAATATGAAAGTTTCTTTGTTTTTAATCATTTTAAGCATAATTAGGTACTTTTTCAGAATTCTTTTGTTTTTTTTCATTGAAGTATACAGTATTAAGCAATATGGAAGTATATGCAGTACACCATATATGCAATATGGAGGTATTGCGTATGGTAAAATCACAAAGTCTACAGCTCAGTAAATTCATATAGACATATAATGCCCTATGTAGCCATTGTAGATCAAGAGATAGAACATTCCCATCGTCCTTGCGTCATTCCTCTTCTATGTCAATACCAACCTCCCAGAGGTTGCTGCTATTCTGATTTCTGTCACTGTAGATTACATTGACCTGTTCTTGAGCTTCCTATAAGTAGAATCATAAGTACCTACTGTTTAAGTCTGGTTTCTTTCACTTAACCCAATGTCAGTGAGATTCATCCATGTGTTAACTGCTACGAGGTCCATCCTCCTCTTTATTTACTAATGGTAGCCTGGGATTACTTTGGGTTTATTCCAAAGCACAATGTTAACTTTTGTACTTTAAGCTTCTTAAAAACTTAGAGTGCCGATTTGGTGGCAGTCTCATTTAAGGGCTTTGAATGCCATTCTTGTGGAATGGATCAGGATAGAGTTGAGCAAGGTAATTATCTTCATCCAACTGAAATAGTTGGTCACAGAATACATTAGATGAGCATCTTGAATCAAACTTGAATATGCAGTCAACCTGAACAAAATGAGCTCAGTCACAGAGGGCCAGATTTCTTAATTAGTTCTCAGTGGCAAGAACATTTTATGTTTCCAAAAGTCAAGTGCAAATTCTACAAGTGACACAATTCAAGAAGACTTCGTAAGAGTGAAGTAAACGGGGCCTCCCACTGTCATTTGCAGCATCTGAAGCCATGTTCATTTATTTCTCACTGTTAGGTTCTTAGAAGCACCAATATGCTATAATAAAAAAGTAACGGTGAACTTTGTTAAGGTATTATTGAATCAAGTAATACAGTGCAGCCCCTTCTGCTTGACCTTTGGCAGGTGGTTCTCGCCTTTTTTCTTTCTTACTTTTCTCATTCTCCCTCATCCCATTTCTGTCGAAAGAAGCATATTGTGTATACAGATCCATCTTACTACATCTTATTCACTTAATCCTTTTACACACATGTATTATTTAAAAGTGAAAATAATTTTAAAAGGCAAAAAATAAAATATAAATGATTTTGTTTTTGTTTGGTTTTGCTTTATTTGATGTAGGATACATTATTTGTACTTTAGAGACTATATTTACAAATGTTAGGAACAGAATGTGGTGGTACAATGTGTTGACACTTTAAAAAAATTACTATTGATGCTAATAATGAATGCAAGCCTCTCTTCCAAGGCTCAAATCCGCATCTCCTGAAAATTCACTGGGGAAATAATAATCTACCAGCAGTCAATGCTGTAAGTTACCAAATTTTTCCATTTTCATTTATGTCAGTGTCAGCCTCTCTTTCTAGGTTTACCTTCTCCCAATCTTATATAGGTAAACTGGGAAATTGCTATTATCTGTTGTAGCAGGATATCATTAGAGCAACAGCGTCTCCTATGCTTGATAAAAGAAGATACACACATAATCAAAGGAAATGTAATGAGTATTACTTATTTTTAATTTCATATTTCTCTGAAGGTTTAGAATATTTTAGTACTTAGTTTTCAGATTATTGAAATTTAGTTTTCAGTTTTTAGTCTTACGGTTTAATTGAATTGTGAAAATGGTTTACATTTCTCTTATGGATCCGAAGAGATCCACTCCTCTCACATTCACATGCTAAATGACCGAAATAGCTTAATTTCCTCTTGTCTGAGTAGTGAAAACTAATCATTCTTGTAAAGAGTTTGAAACTCAACATAAAATTTTTAATAAGAAACAAAAAGTTGTATTTTTCATTAGCATTTATTTGGCAATATCCAGGAAATCCTTTGGCATTTATTAGAAAATAGTTAATAGTTATCTTGAGACATTTTTTTTGATTGAAAAACATCATACTTTGAGAAACCAAAAAGCTCTTGACAGTGCTAATACCTTTTCATCCAGGTGGAAATGTGAATGAAAGAGCTGAGCTCTCCCCAACTTAATGGGTAACAGAACAAAAATGATTATAGGTATCCATTAAAAATCACACTTAGTATCTAGAAAAGAAAGTAGCATGTCAAAATAAAGCTGCATATTTCCCTTCTGATCTAATTTCAGCTTTTTCTCCTTGCCATCTGTTTGGTAAATGTGACTATGTTTGATATCATTTCACCTCTAAGCCTTCAATTCATGCCCAATTTCCTACTCCCAGTTACTGCAGCCCTTCCCAGCAAATCATGCCTTTCACCCATGAGAAACAGATAATCAAGACAGAAGAAAATTGGTAGGCTGCTACTGGTTAAACTTGAACAATACAAGCATCAAAAAGAATAAGAATTGTAATTGGTTTATGCAACTTAATATATAAAAATCTATAAGCCTATAGTGATGCATTTTTAGCAAACAATTTAAAAAATCTCCTTATTGCTACTATTGGAGGTGACTTTAAAACCATTTTCTTACTCTGAAATATGGTAATTCAAAGGAAAGATTCAAGCACATATCTTGCTTTTGCAGTGGAAACCATCTTTCAGGGTAGCCACAGAACCCCTGAGAGAATGTGCTAATACATTTAGAAGGAATGATGTAAAATATGTCAACAACAAGAAAAGCAGACTGTTAATAATTTTAAAACCTAGAATATATTAGATTATGGTTATATGGGTGTTCATTATACAATTATCTCATCTTTTCCATATGTTTGAAATTTTTCATAATTAAAAAAATTGCCATCATGCCAACAAGCAGAAAGTAAAATTATAAAGATGGTTACTTGCGTTAAAGAGATGAAGTTTTATAACACATGCTTTCCATATTTCAAAACCACAATTAAAATTACCAGCCTTATTACGAAAAGTTTCTGCAGGAGATAGGGGAAGCATGAAGGTTTAGGCAAAATCAGCTCTTCTCTTAATCCAGTAAATCAAATAACCATGTTTCAATAGGGAAGGATAAGTATATCTCTATAGAATAACAAACTCCACAGAACTCAAAATAATAAAAGATTTATCTTATTGGTATTTTAAAGGTTTATACCCATCTAAAAAGAATATAAGACCAAACTCAGTGCCTGCGTTTTGTACCCTCTGCTTTGTCTGTATCTGTAGCAGGAATGATGGACTCTGAAGTCTAGTGCCTTGCAAAGCGTTTGGCTAAATGTAGCTAGACATGCAGCATTGTTTACTAACATCCCAGTTTTCAACCTGAGTAGCCTTTCCTCTAAGAAAGCAGAAAAGAAGCCTCCTCCTCTGCAAGAGTATCAGAAGAAATGAGGAAAATATGGGGTATATGTTTAAATATGTACATATTTAAAAACCGTTGCAAGTGGAAAATATTATAACATTTAAAAAGTACTCCTTAATTCTTATACAGTCAACATTGTTTTGTGAGTCCAAGATTTACACAGAATACTATATTAGGTGCACTAATGGAAATTTAGTTACAAAGGAAAAAGGAAATTTTAATCAACTGTGATTATTTGAAAATTTTTTTTTTTACCATATTTCAGAGCTATTGCATTGGCATTTTCTGAATTTTCTGACCCCTTTATATCTTCATTAATGAAACAGTTAAATTTACATGTATTATTTAACAAGTAATTTAGGTGTTCTCTACCAGTATATAGTATTTTCTTTGCCATATATAACATACTCACCAGTGACTGTGCCTTACTGCTTTCTTCTGTTATCAGTCTCATCATAGTGTTTTAATTATTTAAGTTTGGTAACATTTTAATGTCTAATAAACAAGTAATTCCTTTCTCTTTTTTATTCATCCAGATGAGATTTTAAATCATTTTGACGATTTCTCTAAAATTATGTTGGGTTTCTTTTTTTCTTTGAATAGCAAATAGTTTATTGGTAAGTACATGGTTTCAACAAGAGTAATAAATTCACATGAAAAGGAGACAATAATCAAGTCAAAAGAATAAATGCTTACTAATCATCAGAAAATCTGTGGCCATTAGGGCTGGCACGTAAAAATCCAAAATCACTCAAAGGCCAAATCTTAAAGAAGATTCGTCCTCTTATTAGTCCATATGGAATAGGTCCATAGTACACGGAATCTGTAGAATTCTGTAGATTATCACCTTCTAACCAAACATGACCCATTGGCACCATAGGTCTGTTCTATAATTCATTGAATTTTTATGGAAGTCACAGGCCTTCCAGAAAAAAAAAAATTAAAGTATGTTTCAAAGCATAGGTGAGTGATCCATGATTTCAGGAATCCTCGGGCTCCAAAGAACCTGAAGACCCTCAACCAGGACACAGGTGGGCCTGTCTCACCTATGTTGGATTTTTAAAACTTGGTTTGCATTAAATCTGTTCATTGATTTGGAGACTGACAGATATAAAAGATGTAAAACTTTTTTACATACAAATTTACATATGTATCTGTAAGTATATCCCCATATTATTTGTCTACATGTATCTATCTAAATGTGTGTATAGATATTGGTATACATTTATTTGAAAATATATAGATGTATGTTCAGATATTTATATGCTTATATGACATTTGTCAAGGCTAAATTTCTAACTAAATGTCATTATCAGAAAAAATAAAATGGGGGAAAACATCACAAAATATCCTTCCATTTTACATTATATACATTTAACTGTTTAATTAGGAGCTTGTACCTTAATCAATTGGCGATTTATTAATAAGCAAAATTTGCTCTTGGATTTCAAGGACATATTTTAATCTCACTAATCTTGCAGTTTCAGTAGCCTAGAGGTTTAAGGGCTTCAAATTGAAACAAACCTCGGTCTGAAGTCCTGCCTCAGACACTTCAATAGCTACATGACTTTAAAGCAATTAGTAAACTTGGAGTTAAGTAACATCTCTAAGCCCAATTGCCTCACCATAAAATGAAGAAGATAATACCGCCTACCTCTTAGGATTGTTGTTAGGATTAAATGAGATGATATGTAAAAACAATAATTCCAGTGCCCGGTTCATAGTAAGCTCCCCCAAAATGTCAGCTATTATTTCAATCTAGCATAAGCTAACAACAAGATTTCGATGTAATTCACAGGCCTTCTCCCAAATAAAGTTTAGTAACATACAAACAGTAGAAAACAGTCTGAATTTGTTTAACTTGTTTCCCACTTTGAATATTCGCTAAAAATAACAGTGAAGTTCTTTGATTCTCTTTGTGCATCATCTATGGTCTTTGCCTAATTCTTCCTGCATTTCTTTGGCTTTTTTTCCTTGGACTCAGCATCTTGCCCTTTTCCAGTCTTGTATTTATCATTCACCCATTCCTATTTTACCTACCCAGAGAGCAATGTGTAAGTGTCATAAAACTGGTTGAAGCATGGCACATTAATCCTAGGTTAGCTGTGGCCATTCTAAGTTCAATATCTTGTAAAGTCCGTAAGCATGAATTCCCAAGAAACCATATATTTAGTGTCGACTGAATTTTGTAACCTCATTTCAATGCATATGTGACAGCTGTAGACTAAATAGACTAATGACCACAGGAAAAATTTATTTATTTATTTATTTATTTATTTATTTATTTGAAACAGGGTCTCACTGTGTCACCCAGGCTGGAGTGCAGTGGCATGATCATGGTTCACTGCAGCCTTGACCTCCTGAGCTTAAGCAATCCTCCTACCTCAGCCTCCCAAGTGCTGAGACTATAGGCACAAGCCACCATCTCAGGCTAATTTTTGTATTTTTTGTAGAAACAGGGTTTCACCATGTTGCCTGGGCTGGTCTCGAACTCCTGGGCTCAAGCAATTCTTCCACTTTGGCCTCCCAAAATGCTGGGATTACAGGTGTGAGCCACCACCATACCTAGCCAGGAAAAACTAATTTATTAATTAAAATAATTGAGAGGCTACTCTGGATCAGGCATGTGGCTTATGAAATAAGATATTTATAAAACAAGGTTCAATTTGTACATCTATTTAGGAAACAACGCACACACTTTGGAAGTCCCATGTCTTCATTACAATGATCATGAAAGAAGCATTGACTGAGATTGAGCTCCTGTAAATTAATGAAATACCTATTTCATTAATAAATAAATGAGAAATTAAAACAAACACATTGTTAGTTTCTGATTGACATTAGAAAATTTTAGTTTAAACATGATTTTAGCTCGTGTTATCAATAGCAAGAGGATTTTCGTTAGCGAATGCATTAAAATGAAACGATATGGGGAGGTTTGCCCCAGCTACAGAGTTGTTTGTTTCTCCTACCACTGTAGACAGTAGACCATTTTCTAAACATATACATACATATGTATAAAATGACTTAATTCAGGATCATGGGATCAATGAAGTTTTAACCCAACTCTTTCTTCAAACGAATGTTTTTAAAAATGTATTCCTGATTGAAAATAAAACTAAGAATTAGCTTAATTTCTTAATTACATTCCCAAGTTTTCAGTTACTTAAATTGAATCGATCAAACCATACATTTTTTTTTTTTTTAAACCAACTGGCAGAAACATTTAAATGCCATAAAACTCAGAGTTCTTGACTACTCTTTTATTGAGCAATGGTCCTTAAGTGATGACATCGATTGTCAAAGACATCCTCCAAAAATATAGCAATTTTTGAAAAAGAAATGAGATTGTCTTTTTAAGTAATATAACCCCTGTGCAATTTTCTTTTTTTTGACCCTTTTTATTTCCTGAGGGTTTTAAGTAAAGACCTCCAATTTAAAACCGATTATTCCGCAGGAGCTGCTTTTCCCCCTCCCCCAACTGTAACCTTGCTGTAATCTCTGCCCTGTTATTTTCTGACTTTTTCACTTTGCTTAGCACTGAGCTATAGTTAGGATATAACCAAGATAGGTGTGTGAACATATGATGTGATACAGTAGTTAGAGCAGATAAGTAATTTAAAACATATTAAATATCAACTTTTCCTTTCTTTAACAGTCATAATCGAAAAAATTCTCATTCTGTTTGTTTTTGGTGCTGGTTGTGGTTTTCTTTTTAACTGTATAGATTTCTATGAAGCAAAATTTTTATATAATAAAATAATCTCAGAAATAATCATTATTAATAAAACATTATTTCTTATCTACAAGGTTCATGGCCTTGTATGAAGAGTATGGAAGAATCATAACAATGAAGAGAAGATATGTTTCTTGGGGAGCATGTTCAATCTAATTCAAGTAGATCATGGAGTCGTGAAGATGAATTCTGATCACACCACATTCGGTTCATCATTGCCTAGTTGAGGAGGTTTATTGGAGAAGAACTATCAATATTTTAAAGCAGTGATATTCAAATGGGGCACACAAATACTTTCCAAGGGGGGATACATAAATATAAATAGTTTTAAGGGAATCCATTTTCAGTTTTTTTTTTTTTTTTTTTTTTTTTCTGTTTGTTTTTTGAGACAGAGTCTCCCTCTGTCGCCCAGGCTATAGTGCTGTGGCGTGATCTCGGCTCACTGCAACCTCTGCCTCCTGGGCTCAAGCGATTCTTGGGCCTCAGCTACTCAAATAGCTGGGTCCACAAGTGTATGACACCACATCGGGCTAATTTTTGTATTTTTTGTAGAGACAGGGTTTCAACATGTTGGCCAGGCTGGTCTCGAACTCCTGACCTCAAGTGATATGCCTGCCTCAGCGTCCCAAATTGCTGAGATTACAGGCATGAGCCACCACCACACCTGGCCATTTTTGGTTCTTAATATTCAATATGTTCTCCCTAAACTGTCTGAGAAGTTATCAATTGCCTGGTTTGCCTTTGCCCATCTCCCTCTTTTCCCTCTCATACTTTCCCCCGAGCTGAAATTGTACAGTGGTGAACTGCCGTAAGTACAGCCCACTCCCTCTTCTGACACCAAACAAGAGGCAGATGGACAGTTCCTTTAATCAAGGAATCACAAGCAATTGTTTATTCAGAGATAAATTTACCTTTAAATTCTATTTCTTAGGATTAATTTTTATCAGTATATTTTTGAGGTTTCAATAAATTGTTACTACTAATAAAATAATGACAACTAAAACCAAAAGAAATATTTTAACTATGCATTGTGTGCATTGCAATAACATTATTATTTTAACCTGAGCATTATGGTCACAGGAAATTTTGAAACTAAATTTACACACATATTGCTGCAAGGGATTATGATAGGGTAATCAATAAAGATTTTCAAGCGTAAGAGTACATTACTTTAGGGTAATATTCTATAGGGGAAGTGGAATGAAAATACAATTTCAAGGACAAAAATTTCTAACTTTGTTTTGTAATGAATAATGAGCCTCAACTTGTTATAGTATTTTTATCTCGTTAAAGACATTTAACAAAGTGGTGTAACATTTAATTTTAAAATATTCATATTTATAACATTTCAGAAATTGGAACCTTTTAAAATTAATTAATTATATAAAATATATGTTATACATGTGCTAAGGTGTGCATAATTTAAAAATATTCATTTTGTGATATTAGAGCAAAACATTGGAAAACCTCTGTTCTAAAGGACAGTTTCTGCTTGGAAGTTAAGTCATTTCTTCTAATATTTAAAAAATCTGGTTCTAGTATAATATATTGCAGTAATGTCGTGATAAAACAAAAGAAAATCCCTATCATGAAACTTTCAAGGGAGTCCAAGCTGATCTAAACCTCTATTGAGGGATGCGAGAGCATAATTCTTGAATGGGTTGGGGGACTATGGATTCATTTTCTCTCTTAGTCATTTCAGCTGGATGTAATAAACAGCTTTCTCTCTTTAAAAGCTTTGTCACACTTGTTGTTGCTAGTTATGGGTTGCTAGTTGCTAGTTTCCCATTGTCACTTTTAGTTTTAGAGTGACAGCCTAACTCAATTTATCAATCACTACAATACCGGTTTTTTGGGGGCAAATGGGCAGCACTGTGAATTCTGAGAGCAGGGTGTTACTGGAACCAGGTTGTAAACAAGAAAATGTTACTTTCAAAATCTCTGGGTTGGAAATAAAAAGTCAGTAATGACCTGCTGCTCAACATCTTATGTCAATTTCCGGGACTAAATGAAAGAATATGAATGTTTATAGAGAAAAAAATCAATGATAAATGACTTGTGTAAATAACAATTGGTATATATACATATACTACTCTCTTAGCTATCTTGCACAATGTAATTATAACACTTTACAAGAAGAATTAAAATTCATATGGCTAGGAAAATGTTATAAGATAAATAGGTAATCCTTGAGGATTAACAACACTCTTCCAATTTAAGGGAAAAAAAGTTGTCTCATAACGAATGTTACAGTCAGTTGCCTGGGTCGGTGTTTCCCATAAAATGGAACACCCAGAAATACTCCGACAAGAGAAGAATCTACAGCTTGCAATACTATAATGTACTTTTTCTGAGTCTTGATTTCTCTAGAAATTAAAACATTAGGTTTGGAGATATGGGGCAAGACCAGATTGTAAACTGCAAATTGTTAAATACTTCAAAAGAAAGAAAGAATACAATAAGTTGGTTATTCAAAATAGGATTATACTAGTGGCAGAATGAAAACTGAACTAGAAGCAGCCACAGAAGAAAAAGAAGACTGTTGGAAGGAGTTGCTGTAGTCTAGACAAGGGGTGACGATAGTTTAGTCTACGGTGTGGCAGTGCAGAACAGGGAGAATGGAAAGGTTTAAGAGCTATCTGACAGATGAAATGGAAGGAAATTGATGATGAGTAGAGAAAGATATAGGAGGAGGGTCATGTCAAAAGTTACTCTCAGGATGTTGGCTTAACTTTAAAGTAATAAATGATGCCTTAAAAGATGTTTTTCCTTGTAGATAGTCTTAATGTTCTCATAAATGTGGGTAAATTGCCAGGTGTATTCTCTTCAAATAAAGACAACTTTAGAGGGAACACATTTAGATTTTTGCAAATTATGTTCCCTCAACAGGTGTTTTAAGAGCTCCAAGAGGCACTACAGAATAAAGTAGAAAGGTGACACAATTGCGAAGTTGAAAAATGCAAGTTGCAATGCAGTTTTTATGGTATGACCACATTTAATTTTAGCCCTAAAACTCTATATTTGCACATGGACATCAATGATATACATAGAAAAGTTCTTAAAGGAGACTTGAAACTGTTAAAAGTGGTTATATTGGGGAGAAGACAGGAATGGGAGTTAATGAAAGTGACTTAATTTAATTACCATCTTAATTGCCATCTATACCTCTGTATTGTTTGAATTCTTAACAGTAAAACATATATATCTATAGTTAAGATAAAACAGAACAAAAATAGTGATATAAAGTTATCTTACTGTCTTTGGTGAAAGAAAATATACTAAATGTCTTGGACAACTGCTGTAAGTAAGTGCCAGGCACATTGGTAAGGTCAGAGGTGTGCAAATGATTACATCATTTCTTGTTACTACCATCCCGGGGTAGAGAGAGGTGTGTGCTCAGGCAGTGGACGTGGATTCTAACTGTTACTATGCTGCTTGATATCACAGAACCCTGGGCCACTGAATTCATCCTCAGGTTCTTAGGTTCCTTATCTGTTACATTAGAAGGTCAGGCTAAATCAGGGGTGGCAAGCAATTAGCATGGCCCCCATTCTCCAAACTCTCACTCTTGGTAGGTATTTCTAACTCATCATGGCTCTCTTTCTGCTGAGACGAGATCTACCAATTGGAGTTGGCACCCTAGAAGAAAGGTATTTGTCATCACAGATCACAGATTACTTGGAGAGGCATAATAGACTGTTAGAAAGAGCATAGGCCTTGGAGACAGGCAAACCTGGATTAAAATTTTCAGTGCCATTTACTGAGCTGTGTAAATTCAGACAAATGAATTAACCTCTCTGAGCTTCAGTTCTTTCATCTGTAAAACAGATGTGATTCTTCCTACCTCAGCAGTTTGAATGTGTTCCCTCCAAAACTCAGGTGTTGCAATTTTGCTAGTATTAACAGGTGAATTTAATTACACTCAGATTTAAAAAGGTATTAAGAAGTGGGGCCTGTAAGAGGTGATTAGGCCATGAGGGACACCTTCTTCTTTAATGGGACTAAATCCCTTATTAAGGAGGATTCACAAAGCATTTGGCTAGCTTGCGCTTCTGCTTTCTGCCATGTAAGGTCCTATCAAGAAGGCCCTCACCAGACCAAGTGCCGGCACCTCGATCCTGAACTTCACAGCTTCCAGAACTGTGAGAAATGAACTTGTGTTCTTTATAAATTACTCAATCTCAGGTATTTATGTTATAGCCACACTAACAGACTAAAGCCATTATCTATTTTTGTTGTTGTGTGCCCTCTTAGGAGCTGCCTCCTCTCAGCTCCTCACACTAAAAATGTTTACATCTTCCAAAATCTATTTCTTCATCCCAGTTAGTTCAGCAAAGATAGACTATACTAATCAAGGCTTCAGTCTCAATGCCAATACACAAGGGCTCTGCACAGACCTTGCAGATACCTCATCTGTGCACTCAGCTTTAGAGGTATGATACTTGATATTCAAGAAGGGAATCAAAGTGGAGTGGTTTCTGCTTGAAGAGCAATTTAAATATCCTGTGTTGATCTTCAGTCATGAACAGGAGTGGTCTTTGTATGAATTGAGAAGCCAACAAAAGTGGCTGTGTCTCTGCTCCCCAATCCCAATTTGGAAACCCTGTGAGCATGACTAGGTGGTCTGTATGATGTAATTTGATTTGTTAGAATGTGAGTGGCTTACAACCATCATTTGCGAGTAAATTACTTAGCCGTATTCTTCTTTACGACTGGCTGAAGAAACTTACTTGATGGTAGAATATAATTTATTCCTGTGAATAAGTGAGTGACCTTCACATCTCAATCCATCTCCTGTGAGTTATGGGCCTTTTTTCACTCAGGAAAATGGCCTGTGTTTTACCACTGCCTACCATTTTCCACATTCCATTCCACTAATTGTGTACATAAATAAGACAGTCTGAGATGCTGAAGAAAATTATATTAACATACTAAATACCAAAATAATTCTTGGTATACAACAAAGCTTCTTTTTTCTAAAGGTCTGCAAGCAACATTTAAACATTTTGTTGTTTTACATTAACAGTCTTCTTAGCTAGAGTGAATCAATAGTATTAATCCCATTTTATAGGTGGGAAAACTAAGGCTCAAAAAGAAATTGGCAACCTGGAGCCCAGTGGTATAGAGGCAAGTCATAGAACATGTAGCAAGAAAGGAAGTGGCTAAGTGGTGTATGGAATACACTGATATATTGGATTTTAGATTGTTTGTATAGTTTGTATTCTACTTTGCTTAATGAATAGTAACTAATATTTGTTGAATTTTACACATGCAGCAGGCATTGTTCTAAGTATTGACATAAACTGGATTACTTAGTCCTGGTGATAGTCCTTTGGGGTGGTCATTATAATGAATATCCTCATTTTACAGATGAAACAGAAAAAGTAATTTGTCCAGGATCACAACGGGACAGGTGAAAAGCTATCAAATCAGAATACGTGATGGATTTTCTTGACTTCTTACTGATTTGTTTCCAAAGGGAGTTGAAGAGACTTCAGAATTCACTTGGTTTAATATTTTTCAGGATGTTAAAATTGTGCCACTCTGTATCCCTAATCCTAATCTAAAAATGATAGATGGCAAACTCCTAGGCTTTTTATTGTTTTGAGGGAGATTGCATATTAAATTGCTTATTTATTTATTTTTGAGATGGAATCTCGTTCTGTCACCCAGGCTAAAGTGCAGTGGCGTGATCTTGGCTGACTGTAATCTCTGCCTCCCAGGTTCAAGCGATTCTCCTGCCTCAGCTTCCTGAGTAGCTGGGATTACAGGCCTGTGCCCCCATACTCAGCTAATTTTGTATTTTTAGTAGAGATGAGGTTTCACTATGTTGGCCAGGTTGGTCTCAGACTCCTGACCTCAGGTGATCCACCTCCTCAGCCTCCCAAAGTACTGAAATCACAGGCGTGAGCCACTGTGCCTGGCCTAATTTACTCTTTTAGCAAGTTTTGAGATGATTCCTGCACAGACTAAATTTTGAGAACCTCTGATTTGTCTTCACATGGTTCTCCATGCAGCCTAGGAGGAGCTTTGATGGCACTGAGCAGCCATAAGGAGGAATGAAGTAAGTGGGATGGGAAGGTGGTCAGCACTTAACAGGTGAGGCTCACCCCTACTTCAACTTTAGTTCCTCTGACTTTCTCCTTTATATTTTGAGGTTTTCAATCAGATTTAAT
Source organism: Chlorocebus sabaeus (assembly GCF_047675955.1). Classification (NCBI taxonomy): domain Eukaryota; kingdom Metazoa; phylum Chordata; class Mammalia; order Primates; family Cercopithecidae; genus Chlorocebus; species Chlorocebus sabaeus. Next base: position 43,838,325 of record NC_132913.1, read on the forward strand.
GTGAAGGGTCCTATACATTAAAAAAATAAAGTTGAAAATGCGGCCTAGTTCAATTTCCTCTCCACCCATTTTATAGAGTCAGAGACTAAGACTCAGAGATAATGGAATGGTTTTTTCAAGATAATCCAGTTTAATGGGAGTGATGAGAACTGGAATCCTTGGCTCCCCAAACTTTGGGCTGTTTTCCTGTCACCATACTACAGGCACTAATTGCTAACGTTCAGAATAGCAGCTCTTAAAAATAAAGACAAATAATGTGAACAACTATAGTTGGCAAATTTCCCCAAAAGGCCCAATACAAGTAGAAGATAAAAGGCAGCAGGCAGTCAGCGTGCTATGGCTTGAATGTGTCCCCCAAATGTTCATGTTTTGAAAACTTAAACCTCCATGCAGCAGTGTTGAAAGGTGGGACTTTTAAGAGGTGATTAGGCCATGAGGGCTCTACCCTCATGAGTGGATTATGCTGTTACCACAGGAATGGATTAGTTATCTTGGGAGTAGGCTCTTGATAGAAGGATAAATTCAGCCCCATTTTTGTCTCAAGTTTGCTTCTTTCTGTTTTCTGCAATGGGATGATGCAACAGGAGGGCTCTCACCAGGTGGTCAAGCAGATGCCAGTGCCATGCCCTTGGACTTCCCAGTCTCCAGAACAGTGAGCCAAATAAACTTATTTAAAAAATTACCCAGTCTGTGGTATTGTGTTAGAGCAGCAGAAAACAGACTAAGACAACGTGTATATGACATGGAGGGGAATGGAGTGCAGTTTGCTAGAGAAACTACAAAAGTTCTTCTGGAACTCCAAGGGCTATGTACACCAAGAAACTTTTCCTGTGATTTTTGGTGTTTTGAACAAAAGAATGGTATGGTGACAAGAAGGGAAAAAATAATCAGTATGAAAAGAATTTTGGGGTGTAAATGTGGCTTAAAATTGGAGTTTCAAAGTTTACAAATAGAAATGTGACAAAGGAAAACAAAATGTAGACACCATTTTAAGCAGCAAGTTAGAGGATCTTCCTGGGAAGAAAGACCTTCGGAATAGAAAATAGCAGTAAACCAAAACTATAGTCAGGATGACAGACAGTTACTCCCAAGGTAAGAAATCTCCTCACTAGTGTTGGAACCCCATTGTGTTGGTTGGCACCTAATTTCATAGTGTGGGTGCGTAGCAGGGCTCAGCAGGAAGTGCATTGTTTTCCTAGAATATGTGCTTTCGGAAGAAACCACATCTTGCTTCTGATCTTTCACAGGGAAGTAAATAAGAAAGCCACAATTAGCATAGGGGGAGAGGGTAAATTTTTAAGGACTTTGTGATCTTTTACATTGCTGGACGTGAAAAGATTTTTGGTCATTTGTTCTATTTGGGGGTCATGGTTTTAAAGAGAAGAACAGACTTGTTATGGGAATAGCTGGCTGTCTAGATGATGTTGAAAAGAGGATAGTGTTTTTTGGAGTATAGCTTAAATTTGCAGATGCATAGGCTCCTGAGAAAGTACAGCATTTCTCATAATGTGTATAATTGAATAAAAAGGATTACCAGTGAAGTTCTAGGAAAAAGTATTGTTCAGATGGAACTGCAAAAACAAAACACAAAGAGAATTATACACATGAATGGACTTTATAAATGGCAAACTATCATATAGAATCTTCCAATACAGCAAGTGGTACCCAGTCATTCTTAAAGAGAAAATGCAGTAAACAGAATTAGAAATAGTATTTGTGGAGTATGATATTGATAAGATGATACTAGAGAACAAACACTAAGTGAACTCAGATTTGTAATGCAAGGAAGAAAAGATAATGCAATAGTTGTTATTGAAAGCTGCTTGGATAATGGCTGGAATATAGCAAGGGAATTTTCTTGCTAGGTATGAAATCTATAAAACCAGAGGTGGAAACATGACAAAAAGCAAGTGGGTGAAGTTAAAAGATAAATAAAAGTCACACGATTTTTAAAAATCTGTTGAAATTGTTTTATTTAACAGATTTGAGAAAAGATGCAAAGAACTTAAAGAGGATTTTAAACTATATTTGCAGCCAAAGTATCCAGAAAGCATAGGCTATAACTTAGGGTTAGGCTAGGTTTGTTCCTTAGACAAAAACGGAGTAAAACTGTTAACTTAGGTTTTACTTTTAACTTATGAATTATAAAGAAGGATCGTCAATGAGAAAATGAAGAACAGAGAGATTGAAGTTTATGGAAAGGGAATGAATGGTAAAAGAACATGTAAGTATTTAAAATTAATTTAAGCCAGGTTTAGATCACTGGTTCTCAACCCTGGCTGCATATTAGAATCACAAGAGAAGCTTTTAAAAATACTTGCAGAGATTCTGATTTAATTGGTCTAAGGTGAGGACCCAGGCAGGGGCATTTTTTAAAATCACCCAGGGGGATTCTAATATGCAGTCATTTTTGAGAACCATTGCCCTGGATAAATTAATTATACACCAGAATTCACAAAGAACTCACAGGTGTTACAGGTGGAGAACAGAAGAGATGTCAGAGACTGGAGATGTTATTTTTTTTTAAATGCAGAAATGTAGACCCTGGAAGCTATAGAAACAACAAGCCTGACACTCTCCCTTAATATAATCTGGAAAAAATGTCCTGTGAGCATTTATAAAAGAAAGCAATTATTACTTTGGATCAGCATGGGCTTACCAACGACAAATCAAGAGAAACTCACTGTGTGTGTGTGTGTGTGTGTTTGTGTGTGTGTGTGTGTATTTTATAACCAAGTCAGGGGAAATTCCATGCCTTGATTTCAGCAGTACATTTGACAAAGTGCCTCATAAGATTTTTGTGCAGGGGTTTTCTTGGTGCAATGTGAAAAGCTTTGGATGTCCATATAGATACCTCAGGGGTCTCTCCAAAGCCTTCCCTTCCTTCATTGCCTTCTCTTTGCTACAGGGAAGACAAAGAAGTAATGACATAGGCCCCTCACCACACCCTCTACCTTGAATCAGAGCAACTCTGCTTCCATTTATTTTTATTTCACTGTTTTGAAACCGATTTTATTTTAATAAAGTTTTATTACTAAAAACAATTTGGAAACTTCTGTTTTAGACAACAAGATACAGACACCAATGTCACACGTTACAAGGTAATATTCATTCATTAAACAGATATGATCCTGTGTTGTGAAACTAAAGGAGCATCTTCATAGTCTGCTATCCTTTTATTAAAAACTGATGAAAACATTGAAGGTGTGTTTACAAAGGTGTGCTTACAGTGAAGCTAGAACAGTGGAGAGTCATCCAGGTATCAGAATCAAGAATAAAATAACCACATCAGATGAGAATGACAGATCCAACCAAGAGACGATTTTTTAAGGGATGTGTTAGTCTTCTCAGGCTGCTATAACAAAATACCATAGTACAGGTGGAGTAAGCAATAGACACTTATTCCTCACAGTTCTGGAGACTGGTAAGTCCAAGATCAACAAGCTAGCAAATGGCCATCTCCTTGCTACATTTTCACAAGGCAGAGGGAATAGTCTGGTATATTTTTCTATTCTTATACGGGCACTAATTCCATCATGGGGGCCTCACCCTTATGACCTCATCCAAACCTAATTATCTCCAAATGGTCACACCTTTAAATACCATCAAGCTGGGCATTAGGACTTCAACATTGAATTTTGGGGGGATACAAACATTCAGTCCATAACAATGGATGAGCATAAAAATTCTGCTGTTATAGAAAAAAATGATTTGTATAAGCACAGGCCTTCATAGCTATTCATATGTAAAAGTGTCAAGGCATTAGACAATCATAGTCTTGAATGAGGTGGATGTTAAAAAAATGAACACAATATTAATGTAGTTTAGTTTTTTCAGGTCACAGCAGGTTCAGGGCAATAATGATCACAATGATAGTAATCATCCACAGTTTATCTTATGGGTTCACCCACCCCATAATTGTGAGAATCCAAATCTTCTCTATCTGTGGACTTTCAAATTCTTTCCATTGCCTTTGAGAGTTTCCCTCGGACACCTTACAACTGGGAACACTCATCTGTCATCTATTAATTAGAGGCAACAATATTCACATTTCAGAGGGGTGTTGTCTGAATTGAGAGGTAGGTTGTATAAAAGCATTAGTAAACAGTTAAGTTCTGTACAAATAAACAATTAGTATGGCGTAAACGGGCTATCTGTTTGAAGAGTAGATGCTGGACTGCCCTGTCAGAATCTGTCCTGCCCACACAGCACTAAATCTCTTTTTCTCCCAGTGGCTGGGAATTCTGCTGACTGAAGTCCTTCAGCTGTCAGCCCTCTCTGGGAATTGCTCTTGGAAAGCCTCTCCCAAGGTCACAATTCACTTTGTGTGGGCAGCCCACATCCAATGGCTGAGCTATGTGGGGAGGTAGGGAGGGAGGGAGGTAGAAATGCTCCTTGCCCAACTTGGAACAATTCTAAGGGGTCATCCCAGTTCTAGGTCTTCCCTGTGGCATGGGCTGAGTCCTCTGTTCTGACGACACACCAGCCCATCTTCTTTCTCCCTCTGCCCCATCCCACTTCCTTCCTTGAACTCAATGTTATTAATTCCAAGAACATGCCCTAATATACTTTATTCATACTAATCCCTGTCTCAGAATCTGCTTCCTGGGGGTCCTAATACCATTTCCCAGTCAGACAAAGAAAGACTCAGCTTTTCAGATGTAACTTTTTTCCTCTTTTTCTTTTCTCATCTTTAAGAATTGAGTGCATCGGGAAGCAACAAGCTGTAATAACCCATTTACTTCTTCCCTCAAGTGAGTGTATTTAACATGTAATGTTACATCCTTGGAAAAGACAGAAAACCTGACGCTGAGGGCAAATTTCTGATCAATTTGTAAGAAAGAACCCAATAAAAACATTCGAACAGTGGTAAAGGCAGCTTCATGGCCAGTTGCCAGTTGCTGGTAGTATAAGTGCTTTGAAAGCTCAAGAAAAGACAGCAGTAGTGTGGCCTAGAATATTTGTGAAATTTTTAAATCAGATTCAGAGAATTTTGGAATTGGACACAGTCTTAGAAATGTTCTAGTCCTAGGCCTCGGTTGAAGATGGAAATGGAATCCCAGACAGACCAAGTGACTCCATCTTTTCAAATCACAAAGCTGAAATAATAACTGGACCTTGAAGGAGAGAATAAGACTTAGAAGTCTATAACCATGCTGATTTTCACTGTGCCATAAGATGTCAACTCCTGGGGACAATTCTTACCCATAAAGACCCTCTGGAGTCTGTATATGTTTGAATGAAGCACAGTGCTCAAGGAATGTGACCTGTGGCCTGGACACTGCTTTTCACATTGATCTCCACGGTCGTGATGGCTGATGCTTCTTTGTGCGTAACCTTGCCCCTATCTCTGAGTTTTCAATTCATGGGGCTCCGTTAAAGCCACTCTGAAGCCAAAGCCACATATCACCTTGTCACATGATCCTGGTGTCACCTGAAACATTACATTCTATCTCCTCTCTTCCATGCTCTTTCATTGCTTTGGTGTAGTGTGATTTAAATATCTCCAGCAGCTCTGTGATATGGTTGACAACAGTAGTATTTCAAGCTGACTTTTCATCAGAAGCTTAGAAGGTGATTCACAATTACAGGGGCTGTTCTTTTCTGGCTGAAATGCAGAGACATTAGACAAAGGCCATGGAGGAGGATCTGTGTATCTCCTTATTGACCAAAAGCCCTGGCCGGTCTTATTGGATGAAATGCAATTGGTAAAAATGCCAGAAAATTCAGCAGGGGGCTTGAAAGACACTCAGTTGGACTTCCATGATGCTAGGTTAGGAGCAATTTGAACTTTTTATTAATATAGCAGTTGGCAATTTGCCATTTGATAGTGTACTAGCTTCAGGGTACTAAGGCTAACTCTCAGTGTAGGAGCTATGTAATTTCTCTAATTAAAAAATCATAAGTCGCCATTATTTATCCTTCACCGTATTTTGAAGCCATAATTTAGAAAGTAAAACAGCAATTCCTCTAAGATGAAACTAGAGAAAAAATGATTTCTACAACCCTGTCACAACAACAAATACAATTTTTATATATTCCTTTTTAAACTTTTCATATTTTTATGTGGACATTAATAGAGATATGCTATTATTTATTTCTTCAGTTGCTTATATGCCATGTTGCTGCAATCATTCACTCAGAATTAATGTACTTATTCTCTTGTTTATTTATTTTTGAGACAGAGTCATACTCTGTTGTCAAGGCTGTAGTGCAGTGGTGTAGTCACAGCTCACTGTAGCCTCGACCTCCCAGGTTCAAGCGATCCTTCCACCTCAGCCTCCCAAGTAAGTGGGACTACAGGCACGCACCACCATACCCAAGTAATTTTTTTATTTTTTGTAGAGACAGGGTCCCACTATGTTGCCCAGGGTGGTATTGAACTGCCAGGCTCAGGTGATCCCCCTCCCTGGGCCTTCCAAAGTGCTGGGGTTACAGGTGTCAGCCTCCGTACAAGGCCTCATTCTCTTGTTTTTGAGTATTTAATTTGTTTTTGTTTTCATGATTATCAATAATACTGGGATAAACATTTCCATTACACAAGCTTTTCTACATATTGCATTATTTTTTCAGGAACTTCCCAGAGGTGAAATTACTAGTTTAAAAGTGTGAATGTTGTGATTCTTGAAAGATATCTAAGCTTCAAAAGAAATTCATCAATTTACAATTTTATTATTATTTTATTAGGAAAAGAACATTTCGGTTTTTTAATTTGCATCTCCCATTAATACTACAAAAAATTGATCACTATTAAAAGTTGTTTTCTTATAGAAACCTCTATGATCTATACAGGTTGGGGTAGTGTAAATCAAGTAATGGTGTATCGAAAGGTTGCAGGGAGAAGTTCTTGCAACTTCTGTGCAGCGTGGTGCTGGTGCTCTGTGATCCAAGGCAGTAGCCGTGCTTTCTTTGGACATGGTGATACCAGCAATGGTGAGTGGTGATAGGTTTGACATTACCATGAGCTGTCGTGGGCAACTGTGCCCCTAGCACTGAGTGAGGAGACCCTGAGGTGATGCCGACTGAGAGAGACTTCCAAGGGCAAGTGCAGGGGATCCAGCAGTAGCGGAAGGCTGCTTCTCAGTGGATGTAACCAATGATCAGGGAGACGTTGGTAGTCATGGAAGCCAAAGCTTACATCCCACACTCATAGATGGGATGAATATGGAAACTTTTGATAGGGGATGAGCTAAAGCATTACAGGGTGGGGTGAACTAGAAACATGTTGATTACTAAAAATTGGTCTCATTTTTATTTATGTAGTATCAGTTTTGTTTTATTATGCCAGATCTATAATATCAATTAAAAATATTTCTAGAAATTTTTCATTGACCATGATGACAATTTTTACTTCAAAATAGATATTTTAAGTTATATGGCCGTCATTCCATCTCCATTATAAACAAAATAAAACGTGTGTTTTTACCTTTTACTGTGTATTAAAAAGATTATATGATTTTCTTTTAGTTTAGCCTGTTAGTATATCATATACACAGATTTTCTTATATTGAATTGGAAGAGTAGACATATCAGTTTAAAAATATTTATTGAGAATTTATTCTGTGTAAGGCATTAGGTGGATTGGGGAATAGTAAAAGTAATGCATTTGTATTACCTGGTAATTGAAAATGATCACATTGATGACATGATTACAATTAGGGAGAGTGCTTCCTTTCATCTTAAAGAGATGTTCTTGCCACGCGATCTCTCACCTCTTTTTATTGTATGTATTTTTCAGTTATTTAACTGTAACTCATTTGAATAAAATTCTTAATCATCCACTTTGCTTATATAGAAATGACTACGGTATTCTTAAAGGTTCTCTGTGAGTTTTGATTCTGTTCAAGTTGCTTGAGTTGTGCATCTTAGGAATACTCATCTGAGAATTTCTAATTTTCATGGTGTGTTTCTAAAGCTGGGCTGGCCATTGATCTCTTCTTATTTTAATAACTGCCATCCTTACTAAAATTGTTAAATGAAGTCTAGTGACTTAAAGACTCAGATAGCAATTACACAAACAGAACCACAGCATAATTCAGACTCAGTTTTAACCAATTTATTTAACCAATTTATTTTTCTAGTCTCCTTTTAACTTGTGCACCTAAATTCCTAGTGACAAATCAGGGGAAGAGTTTCTCCAAGAAAGGTTCAAAGTACCCTAAAGCTCGTTGGTGGCCAGGATCAGGAACAATCTGAGATTGACTTCAGTTACTTAGATCTCATTTCAAGGATAAGGGCCTCCCCAGAACAAAGATTACAGAGGGTCCTTTATTCAGATACTGAAATGTATTTACCTGTTGAAACTCAGAATTTTCTCTTACAGGACATCAGAAACATCCACATATCCTTTTACCTATATTATCTGGTATTAAAATCCCCCAGAGCAAATTCAACTTAGTATTTTAATTTAGATCATGTAACATACTTGGCACATGAACATTACTTCTTATGAATTAGTAATTAAAATTTTCTTCTAAAATGTATACTATTGTGACTTTTAATATTCTTCATTCTGAAGAGAGAAAAATGTAAATCAGGAGAGGAACAGTTACAATGCAACATTCAGCTAGTGGCTGGGAGAGGAATGAAGAGAGAAATGAAAAATGTACTAAGACTTCTATCCCTTAGATTTAATTAAAAGCTGCTCTTTTTGTTTGCCTTTTTGGCATGGCTGCAGATTAATACTTTTTTCATTTTTCTATGAAATTAAAAATGCCAATTGTTGATTTTTAGTGGATAAAAAATTTCAAATCAGTCTCTGGAATAATACTGCAAACCAATAACAGTCATGTTGAAAAGAACCCAAAAAACCCTAAAGCAACCGGAAATAAAAATCCCTAAAAAGCTTTTCATGTGACTTATCTTAGTTGTTGAGAATATTTCTAGTGACAGTTGACTGATTCTTTCGTTTTACAAGTATCCAATCATTTATTAGCAAAAAAGACTTGGATTAAATATTTTGGTGTAGAGTTTTCTTACTCAAGGCTACAGTGAAAATGACGGTTTTCATAATCTTGTTCTCATGTCCATCTATTTCTACCTAATATGAAGCTCACTGTCATTTGATTCAGTCAGTCATTGTGTTTCTTGTTGTTGAGCTTCTGCTGTTGGACCATAATAGGGGTAAGAAACAGAAGAATTAGTAAAACCCAGTAACTGCCATGGAGAAATTCAAGTGCATTGGCAATAGAGAAATAACATTCCCACTGTGCTTTAGATTGGGTGGAGTCATCTAACAAAGGGACTTTTGTTAATAAAAATACATTAGCAGAAACACTAAGAGATTATATACTATATCTGGAAGGACTTATGGAGATTATCTAGTTCAAATCCCTCATTTCACCAGTAAAGGCATTACAGCTCAGACCTCACAGTGACTAGCTAACCTGGTAAAGAATTGAAATTTTCATATGTCCTAATATTTTATTACAATAAGAGGTACTTGAAAAAAAGGGTGAATTCGACCTCCATCTACAGATGTGTATGTCACCCTCTTGTTATTTCTAGGCATTTTGACTTGAAAACAACCTTATGCGTTCACCGATTGGCATGAATTTAAAGTCTTTGTTTTAAACTGTGTTTTACTATTATTCAGATATGGTGGGACTAACAGATAAGGAGACAATTGCCATTGAAAAGACAGTTGTTATTCACAGTTCTCAAGAGAAGGGGGTACAGAACTCCATGCAGGTCCATAAGAGGAAGTACCAGGGCAGTCAGGAGGCAGAGGGGGTGGGAGGAAAGCATGGGCAAGCGGCATTATTGTGGTTTCTGCAAGAAAGAATGGGTGAGGCAGGGTAAGCAGGTTTAGGATGAACTTGTTTGAATAATTTCAGTGGGTTTTGGAGTATGAGGCTATCCTGAGTTGTTTGGTAACTGGCCCTGCAGTGATTAGGATAGGGGAATATAGGCCTGGAGTTTAAAAGCCAAATAGAAGAGGTGTGGAGGAGTTATGGGCTTTGGATTGGTGAGTTTGCAAGTGAAAGCTGTGTTCCAAGGTTAGTCATTTGCTAATCTCTATGAATTGGCTGTCCTTGGGGAGGGAGGGCAGTCTCTGCTCAGTTAAAGAGACCCCAGATGCCAGCGCAGCAGGAATACAGAAAATAAGAAAATATAGTCAACACAGTGTTCTAACAAGAAACATGCATTTTGTGTTGACTGGGGAGGAGGATTGCCCCTTAAGAGAATCAGCTCCAATTATCAATATTATAACTACCTATGATGAATTTTTCAGTTTAGTTTGTTTTTACTTAAGCTAGAGTATCATTATATAACATTGTCTCAAGATATTATATAATCCAATAGACAAGATACTAAATATTTCTAGAGCTTCATGTCTTTTGAACTTTGGCAATAGCTTGAGCTTTCTAAATGAAAAATGCTAATATAAACTTTTCAGATGCACATCTCTCTGACTTTTTTTTTTCCAACACTTAGGAGGATGGATTTGTTACTTGAGTTTGGGAAAAATGACTCTTTGAGTGGAAAAAAACCTAAGTAGACTCCGTATTACGATAGATTATATTGGAAAAGTGCACCTAGCCATAAGTTCATGTTTTGAAATTTACAAGATCTTTTGTCATAGAAACAAATGCTAGGTGATTTTCAGTTTCAACTTTATGCATGTTTATAGCTTCCCAGTTTTCTATAATGAGTTTGCATCACTATTATAGTTGGGGAAAAATGATTTTCCAACAAAATATTTATTGAAACTAAGTCATATTAAGGAAAAGATGTAATAACATGTTTTATAATACTTGAAGTAAGGTGTTTATGTAGCCTTTTGGGAAAAGATTCTGTTTTTGTTTGTATGCCATAAAGATAAAATATTTCAAAAAAACGAAAGGTAGGGTCTCACTTAGCCATCTTTAGCATATTTAACCCAAATGTAGCTAAACTTTGAATTCAGGGATCCTAGAATTCAATTAGCTAAAATTTTTGAGAGTAGGAATATTTGTTATATGGGAAAAAGATGGGTATATTTGTGGAAAATATGCCTATTTATGAAATAAGCAGAGTTAGGTTTTGTATTTACTCTCCTATCACTTCCCCCACAAACTTCAACCCAACTTAATCCAACCCAACAAAAACAAAACCACACACACAGTTCTCACCTCCCCATGCACCCAGTCTCTCCTGCTGCTCCTCACACCCACAAATGTACCCATCTGACTGCACAGTGCTCTAAAACCATTTTCTTTCCTTTCCTTCTAAAAGAAGACTGGTGTAGTTCAGCATACCAGTGTAATTTCACACAATGAGAACTTCTCCAGGTAAATCACATTAAGGTATAAAATATGGCCAGTCAATTTCCTTACCCTCGCAAAGTATCTGACTTTTAAAAAGATGCTTGTGTCCTAAATAAAACTGCAATGGAGGGCAGGGATGAGGTGTATATTTTCATCAATGTGACAATGTAAAGTGTATGTGGGTTGATACAATTTTTAAGCACAGAACTATCCAGTAGGCACAGCGACTTATAAACAATTCCTTCTTTAATACTCCTTCATGCAATAACTTTGCACATTAATTGTTCAAGGCTCTAAGAAATTCTGCAGTAAAGAAATCAGCCCAACTATGCTTTGGTCAAGTCCCCAATACTATCTCTATTTTTTTATAATGTCTTCTATTTTTCTAATTCTAAATCTACATCTTTTCTAAGAAAGCCAGGTTTTTATAGTTCCCATGGTAGAGACAAGGGACTCTCAAGGAGGGGCAAAGAGAGAGGATAACAGCTGCCATTTTTATGGGCGGGTGCTTTGTAAATGGAATAATGCCATGAAGTTATAGGAACAATCAACCTAACATATATCTAAGGATTGTGTCTTATGAAGACTACGTTAATCAGTGCCAGCATGGATACAGGGATCTCGATGTCTAAATCCAAGTATATGGAGTTGGTTATTTTAGATAACAACAAAATGCAAAATACATCTTCCAGGTTTGCTAGAGAAAACCTACAGACAGCTGAGTCACCCTAAAGTTGTCTTTGGCTCTGTGAAGCCATTCCTCTGGGATTCAGTGGTGTCAAAAAATTCTGCTAGGAAATGGGTCCTATATGGGTGCTGTTTCTATCCCTCAACAGCGTTGCTAGTTACCTGTTGCTGGTTGCTGTGAACTAGATGACTCTTCAAGTGACAGCTAGAATCTGTCTTTATCTTGAAGACAGTAAGCTTGAAAACTGGCTCTCTGATCATTTACTTGTGGGCTTCAATTTGCTGTGATGATAAAAAAAAAAAAAACAAAAATTCATGCCTCTTTGTAATTTTCATTTGCTCAATTCATATGACTGCAAAGTAGCTACAGGGCTATTTTTTTTTTTAAGTATAAAGAATACAAAAGTTCTTGGTTTAGACCTGCTTCTTAAAGTGAAAAATATATACACACATAGGTTTGTGAAATGATTTATTAAGCTGAGAATTATTAGATTTCCTCTATTCTCAATACTTACATTTTACCCTTTACTGTGTCTTTATAAACTTCCTATTATGAAGAAACAAATAACAACAACAATTAAAAAAAAAACACCCATCCCACTTTTGCATTCTCAACATAAGATTTCTACCTAATTTAAAATTTCTGCCAATAATTTTACCAGAAGAATGTGCCAAATAAGTGAATATTTTTAGTTCTACGAGTTAAACAGCAGATACAGATCTGTGATTGAAGATAAACAATCTGTCAGCTAAATATTTAAAAATAACGAATATAGTTCCCTCCTTATATACAGTATTAAATTGATTTTGAAGCTCAGATTGATTTTATTAATAAGTTAAGGTTTTTTGGTTTTTTTTTTTTTTCCCTCTTCTGCTGGATATTTGCTTAAAAGGATATTAACCTTTTCAACTGGCAACTGAATATTGTGGAGGCAAATGCTTTCCTTTTGAGGCATCCTCCTAATAGGTAATATACAATAGCTGGTTTTGATGCTAGTCTCTGGCTCTCTTCATATGTATCATGGTTCTTGTCAGATAAATCCATTTTATTATTATTTTTTATTTTTTGGGACAGAGTCTTTCTCCATCACCCAGACTGGAGTGCAGTGGCACTATCGTGGCTCACTGCAGTCTCTGCCTCCCCCGTTCAAGTGATTCTCCTGCCTCAGCCTCCTGAGTAGTTGGAACTACAGGCACCCGTCACCATACATGGCTAATTTTTGTATTTTTACTAGAGATGGGGTTTCATCATGTTGGCAAGGCTGTTCTCGAACTCCTGACCTCAAGTGATCCACCTGCCTTAGCCTCCCAAAGTGCTAGGATTACAGGCGTGAGCCACCTCGCCCCGTGAGCCCGGTGAAACCCATTTTGAAAGGAAGTCATTTATAGCTCCAAACTACATTAATTCTTCTTCCTCATTGTCATTCTCTATACAAAGAGGAAAGATCTTTGAAACGATTCCTTAATCAGGGACATCATTTAAAAATCCTAAGTAATGTTGTCATGAATTGATATTGTATTCCATTGAGTCACTCGACACTTTTAAATATTTGTTTGACAAAATGGGTCATTGATTAAATACTGTGATTCAGTTATCTCTAAAAAATATTAAGATAAAACAGCTTTTCTTCTCCAGGTTTGTTTAATAAGAATCATTTAAATTGAAAAAGAGCTATCCTCAAGAGATTCTTGCCAGTTCTATTTTAATGAGAAACAAAACAATATTAAAGAAAACTGGGACAAATTTTGGGAAGTTTCTTGCAGAATCATAAAGGTTTAAAAAGTTGTGTAAATCATATTGTTTTTCCATCTTTTTTCTTCAAAGCCAGCTACAGCTTTTTAATTCACTTAAAAATACCTTTTAAGCTCTCCTTCATGGAGACTTAAAGCACATTTTACTGGGATCTTTGGCCTCAAGAAACTTATAACTTGGTATTTTGTTTAACCATGGTTAAACAGTGTGTGCATGTGTGTGTGTGTGTGTGTGTACATGTGCTTAGCTTCACAAATTCATACTTTGAAAGTGAGAAATTCTTACCTTGAAGTTGAACCCATTATCTAGTCTAGATGACAACCTGGTAATTTGACTTGACCTTTGTGATTTTTTTTTTTTTTTTTTTTTTTTGAGGTGGAGTCTCGTTTGGTCGCCCAGGCTGGAATGCAGTGGTACGATCCTGGTTCACTGCAACCTCCACCTCCTGGGTTCAAGTGATTCTCCTGCCTCAGCCTCCTGAGTAGCTGGAATTACAGGCACATGCCACCACGCCCAGCCAGTTTTTGTATTTTTAGTAGAGACAGGGTTTCACCATGTTGGCCAAGATGGCCTCGAACTCCTGGCCTCATGATCCGCCTACCGTGGCTTCCCAAAGTGCTGGGATTACAGGCAACCTTTGTGATTTATAGTACAGCTCTGTGGTCCTTAGCTTTGGAGATGATACTGCAATATGGGGATTCCCATTCACATTTTGTATCATGTGTTCATTTTACACTCAGTTTATGTAAAGCATTTGCGAATGTTGCTGTTTGTAGGCTGACCCTTGTTTGCAGCTCTGTCACTCACGTTCAATATCTGCTTAAAACTGCTATGCCCCAAAGAGGCAGGTGATGAGGGTTAAGAATTCAGACTATGCAGTTTCATACCTGCATAGGATACCTGGGCTCCTGCCCCAAATCTTTAGTACTGTTGGTATGTAGCCTTAGGCATATGACTTAACCTCTTTTTGTCTAAGACACTTTATCTGCAAAATGGAAGTAATAATATGGTAAAGCTCCTTCATTAAACTATAAGTTTTGTCTAAAAAATCACGCCTGTAATCCCAGCACTTTGGGAGGCTGAGGCGGGTGGATCACCTGAGGTCAGGAATTCGAGACCAGCCTGGATAACATGGTGAAACCCCGTCTCTACTAAAGATACAAAAATTAGCTGGGTGTGGTGGTGGGCACCTGTAATCCCAGCTACTCAGGAGGCAGAGGTTGCAGTGAGCCAAAATCACACCATTGCACTCCAGCCTGGGCAACAAGAGCAAGACTCCATCTTAAAAAAAAAAATAGATTTAGTAAAATGCTGTTCTTGTGAGATAAATGAAATGGGAATGAGGGGTGGTGCAGAATGAGTCCCTGGGATAGCAGCAGGGGTCCTCTTTTTCCTTTGGGTATGTCATCATTCTCAGTCCCTGGGTGTGTGTCCTCCTATTTGCCCATGTCAAGAACATAATCAGAAGTGTATAGTTATTTGCTGAGGAGTTGGGATCTGTTCACAGCCTGTTGAATTAACTGCTTCTCAGAGGAACAGAAATATACTTTACCACCAGCCTCTGGGTCACCTTTTGCATTCTCAAGCATGGCTGCATGAAATAGACTGAATAAGGGGTAACCAAGAGTGGAGATTTGCTTTTATACATCACTGACTATTTCCTTCTCATTCTGTCTTTTCAGTGAAAAATTACAGGCTTTGGTGCTTTAATTATTATGACTATTAGAATAATCTAGCCTTCAATACATAGCAATTTAAAGCTTCTTTCTTATTCATCATATTTAGTTTTTTATTTCTTAATTTATTTTTCTAAAAATATCAGGTCTCTTGTAGCAGAAATTCTGTATTGAAAATATTCCAGAGTTAAGCTAAATTCTTAAAATGCTAGTAACAGCAATAACAATAGTGATATCATTATCACTATGTATGTCATGTTTATAATCACATGTGATCAATAATATAATGCTAATATTATTAGTAATATTGTGATTACTAATAGCAGTCTGTAAGCTAACAATGAATCCTAATGGTAATCATAATAATGTGAAAACTATAATTTAATACCTATAATATTCCTAGCACTTAACGTATTTATTATTTTGTTTGCTATTCTTCCAAATACCCTCATAGACATTAGTATATTTTAGCGAACAAGCTAACTTTCAGAAAGTTGCATCAATATGTCAATTCACACAAGTATAGTTGACACCAAGAGTCATATTATTCCTATTCTGCACATTTGATGGCTTAGCCACTTTCATATTTCTTCACTTGCGGCTGATATTAAGATGTCCTAGCAAATATTTCTTAAAAAAATGATCAATTATTTACTTATCTGGTTTCAAGTCTTCTGGATATGGGTCAGGCAGTGTCATGTCCAGATACAGTGTTTTTCCTAATATAAGTTTTAGAAATACATTTATAGATTACTGAAGATTTTGTTAATTTGCTTTGGTTAGATGCAAGATTTTAACTTAATGGCTATAATATTACAGAACAGTCACTTCAAGTCAAAGAAAGGGCAGCACTTTGACATGATTCTAGAACATATTTTTACCAAACCAGAATTTTTTTTGGTTCTTGCCCAGCAGGAATTGGGTCCAATTTTAGAATCAATGCTAATCCAATAAAAATAATTTTTCTTTTTCAGTGAAAATAAAGCACTTTCTTGAGAGATACTTTATACGATCTTTCCCAATCAGGCTGGAGTCTTCTTCCCCCACTCCTATTTCCTGCCTTTGCTGTGAAAGTTCTGTGAAAAATAAGCACAGATGAGAGGACACAATGACATCTGCCTTCCTGCTTGTGGTTCCATAAGTGATACTTCTGTGGGATGCAGTTGTACTGATATTGGTGGGAAGGGGAATCCATTTTTCATTATTGAAAATAGCTTTCTTCCCTTTGAAAATGACAATTGTGCGTCAGAGGAAAGTGGGAGCTTGGAATGAAGAAAGTGTCAGGATAAATTTAGCTTTTGTCTTTCTTCCTATCTCAATTTGGATATTGTTTGCAAGATGAGCCCTGTTCAACCCTCAGGATCAAGAAGATTTTGAAAGGGGTGGGAAACAGCACAGGTGCATTGGACAGTGAACAATCAGATACAATCCAGTCAATGCCTGGTTTTGTCTGTCCTCGCAGGAGGGCTTTTTATTCCCTCTCTTCTCTGTCCCTAGTTTTTTGGTCATGCTGTGTGATAAATAATAAGATCAAGAGACTGGACACCAAGATTCTGGCCTCTGTTCAGCCTGATAAATTATTGCTCTAAGTGTACTATTTCTTGCCTTCTTGCTGTTTAAGAAAGTATTTTTTTCATTTTGGCAGTTATACAAAGAAAACCAAAATGTAATCAGTTCAGAGTTTAACAGAGTATGGATATATGTACATGCAGGTACACATATATATGCACGTATATATGTAGGTGTAAAAGCATAAGTACAGACATTCATGTGTATATGTACACACACAAACTTGAATTATTGATATTTGTGCAAGGAATTTGAATATTTAGTGACAAATTCTTAGGCCTTTGAAGCATAGACCAAATGTTTAATCATCTGTAAACCATTGAGTAGGAAAAGTTTAGTGCAAATAAGAGATATATATGTATATACACACACACACAAATAAGATGATATATATAATATACATACAAATACACACACACACACATATATATGTATACATATACACTTTTTTTTTGAGGTGGGGTCTTACTCTGTCACCCAGGCTGGAGTGCAATGGTGCAATTTTGGCTCACTGCAACCTCTGCCTCCTGGGTTCAAGCTATTCTCCCACCTCAGCCTCCCAAATAGTCAATACATGTGTTTTAATACTCTGAATTTCATTTTAATTTTCCATAGTCTTACTAAGAAGGCAGAAAATAATGGTAATGCTGACTTTAGAGGTTAGAGAATAATGTATGTTTATATGAGTAAAATTGGGGGTGAGGATGAACATATGGTTGAATGATAGATTGATGGCTGGTGTTAACAAATGCTAACCTTTTATACAACCTAGTGTCACAAAATTCATGGGATTGTTACAGACCTGGAAAAAAATGGGAACTTTATAATTCTAGCCTGTTATCACTTCAGTGGCAATCCTAGAGATACGGCTTCTATTAATTATTTTAACAATTATGTTTTTGTGTATATTCTACAGAAATAGTTGTAATACTGAGGCCTCTGTCATTCTAAAAAGAGCAGAACTGGTTAATAACTATTAACTTAGAGACTTTCACTAGAATCTCTTTTAGTGAACAGCAATCTTGAATTTTAAAAAATACATCTCGAGCATGGTGCCAGCAAGATGGCTGACGAGAGGTGCCTAATGCTTATCCCTCTCTCAATAAAAAGGGATCAACAAATAGCCAACCACATTTCAACTAGGGTATTTGAAGGAGAGTGCTGGAGTAAAACAGATGAGTGGTAGAGATCCTGTAGAGCACAGTGACTCAGAATGGATGCACAGAAAAGGGAATGAAACACCCCAACTTTGCCTACTGGTCTCTGCAACCTGGATCAGTTCAGAACCAGAAGGAACTCTCCCTGTGGGGAAAAGATAAGCAAGAAACCTCCAGCACCTACTTCCCTCTCTTTCCCAATTGAAGTCATGAATACTACAGTCTTTGCTGCTGAATAACCCTACAGTCCTTCCATGCTCTGAGCCCAGTATAGAGAGTTTCCAGGAGTTCACATGGCTGCATTACTCCAAAGAAGGAACCCACATTTTGCTTCTCTGTCCAAGCTGCTGCTGTATGGTGCCATCTTGAGACTGAAGACACTGCAAGAGTATGTCTGCTCTGGAGGCAAGCAGCTGCCACATTTCGCTGCCCCTGAGGATCTGCCAACACTATACTCACACGGTAGTGCACCATTCCCCAAACAGTTTCCTACCCCCTTGGAAAAAAACTGCCTATAAGGCACTCTATCTTCATCCCAGTGGCTGAGGTGCCCAACCCTGGCTACTCAGAACCTAGGCCCAGTGGAACAGCTATAACCTTGGTGTTTAAGCCCTCAGGGCACACTGCCCCTCCATGAAAGAGCTGGTCTTGTCCAGTGGGAACGACATGCACAATCTGGTGAAAGAGCAGCCCTGGGGCACCCTCAGCTCACAGAACAGCTCAGTGCCCCTATCCCGAGTGGTGAGGCTGTGCTCAAGTAGCCACACAAACTCCTGAACATTAGGCCATTTAGACTGTCACTGGCATTACTGACATTGGCTACAGCTATAAAAACTACAGAGACTACGCTATTATGACCATGTGGAGCCAAAGCCAATGTACCCTACCTAACCAACACCCTAGGACACATCTGGAGGTGAAAATCTTTCCACACAAAGTGACTCTGTAAAATTAGAAGAAGCAATCATTCCACTAGATGCACAGATGCCAATGTAGGAATACAAGAAACATTAAAAGGCAAGGAAACGTGATACCACCAAATAAACACAATAACTCTTCAGTAACTGACCCCCCCATGGAAATTTACAAATTGCCTAAAAAGGAATTCAAAATAATTATCTTAAGGAAACTTAATGATATACAAGTGAATACACATATATTATTCAATGAAATTAGGGAAGCAATTATCTGAATGAGAAATTTAATAAAGAGATATAAATGATAAAAACAAAACAGAAATGTTGAAGCTGAAGACTTCAGTCAATAAAATAAGTACAATTGAGAGCTTCAACAGACTAGATAAAGCAGAAGAAAGAATGTCTGAAATTAAAGATAGGTAGTTTGAAATAACCCACAGGGGTGAAAAAGGGGAACAAAAGAATGGAAAAGAGCAAAGAAAGCCTGCAAGACCTGTGGGACACCAGTAAGTGAATAAATATTCATGTCCTGGACATTTCAGAAAGAGATGAGATTGAGAACGGAACAGAATGTTTATTTAACAAAATAACCGCTAAAAACATCTCGAGTTTTGGAAGCAATATAGGTGTTCAGACCCATGAAGCTCTAAGGGCCTCAATTAGATTTAATCCAAATAAAACTTCTTCAAGGCACATTATAATTAAACTATCAAAACTCAAACACAGAGAACTTTAAAAGCAGCAAGAGAAAAGTGTCCAGTCATATATTTCCCTCATAAGTGATAAAGGAATCCCCATTAGACTATCAACAAATTTTTTTTCAGCAGCAACCTTGCAGGATAGGAGAGGATGGGATGATATATTCAAAGTGTTTAAAAATAAAAAAATTTCAGTCAGGAATACCATACTCAGCAAGATTATCCTTCAGAAATGAAGAGAAATAAAGTCTTTTCCAGACAAGCAAAAGCTGTGGGAATTCATCACCATAGACCAGTCTTACAAGAAATGCTTAAGAAAATGCTTCAACTGTAAGCAAAACAATACTAATTACGACCATGAAATCATAAGAAAGTAAAACTCACCTTTACCGGTGAGTTTTACTCATAATAAAATTCAGAATACTGGCTGGACACAGTGGTTCACGCCTGTAATCCCAGCACTTTGGGAGGCTGAGGCGGGTGAATCACGAGTCTCAAGTTTGAGACCAGCCTGGTCAACATAGTGAAACCTTGTCTCTACTAAAAATACGAAAAATTAGTTGGGCATGGTGGCAGGTGCCTGTAATCACAGCTACTTGGGAGGCTGAGGCAGGAGAATTGCTTGAGCCTGGAAGGCGGAGGTTGCAGTGAGCCAAGACCATGCCACTGCACTCCAGCCTGGGAGACAGTGCGAGACTCCATCTCAAAAAAAAAAAAAAAAAAAAAAAAAAAAAAGAGAATACTTTATTACTGTAATGGTGATATATAATCTTTCAGATCTCTAGTAGGAAGATTAAAAGTCAAAATGGCCAATAGTTATCATAGCTACAATAAGTTGTTAAAAAATATACTATATAAAAAGATGGAAATTTAGGCAAAAAAAAAAAAAAAAAAAAAAACAAATTGTGGGAGGCAAGGGTAAATATCTAGAATATTTGTATACAACCAAATTTAACTTATTACCAGCTTCAAATAGTCTTCTTGTACGTATAAAATTTTAATCTAGGTCCAAGTAACTACAAAGGAAAAAAATTACAGCAGTTACACAAATGAGAAAAAGAAAAGAATCAAAGCTTATAACTATAGATAACCACCAAACCACAAAGGTTAACAACAAGAAAGAGAGGAACAAAAGATCCACAAAATTACTAGGAGGCAATTAGCTGAGTGGCAGGAGTCAGTCTTTATTTATCAATAATAACCTTGAATGTAAATGGAATACATTCATCAGGTAAAAGATACAGAGTGGCTGAATGTATGAAAGAACAGCACCAAATTGTATGCGGCCTACAAGTCTTCCTTCACCTGTAAAGACATACATAGACTGAAAGTGAAAAAATGGAAAATGCTGTTCCATGCAAACAGAAACCAAAAACAACAGGAGTAGCTATAAGCTAGATAAAATAGACTGTATATCAAAAACTGTAGAAAGAGACTGAAATCGTCATTATATAATGACCAAAATCGTCATTATATAATGACAAAAAGATCAATTCAGCAAGAGGATATAACAATTGTATATACCTAACACTGGAGCACCCCAATATGTAAAAGAAGTATTATTAGACTTAAAGGAAGAAATAAATTGGAATATGATAAGAGTAGAAGATTTCAACACTCCATTTGTGGCAACAGATCAGACAGAAAATCAGTAAAGAAACATTAGATTTAGCTTGCAAGATAAAATATACGTAACAGACAATACAGAATATTCCACCCAATAGCTGCAGAGTAAGCATTCTTTTTCTCAGTGCATGGCACTTTCCCTAGAATAGATCATATGTCAGGCTACAAAATAAGTCTCAAAAACTTTTTAAATATCAAAATCATATCAGGTATCTTTTCTGACCACAATGGCATAAAACTAGAAATTAATAATGGGAGAAACTTTGGAAACTATATAAATACAGGAAAATTAAACAACATACTGCTGATCATCGAATTGGTCAATGAAGAAATTAAAAAGAGAATTAAAAAAACCACGACAAAGGAAAATGAAAATACATCCTAACAAAACGTATGGAATATAGCAAAAGCTGTTCTAAGAAGGAATTTCATAGCAATAAATGCCTACAACAAAAAAAATTAGAAATAGCTTATGAAAACAACCTAATGATGGGCCTCAAGGTATTAGAAAAACAAGACCAAACTAAAACCCAAATTAGTAGAATGAAAGAAATAGTAAAGATCAGAGAATAAATAAGCAAAATAGAGACTGAAAAATTGTAAAAGATCAGTAAAACAGAGTTGGTTTTTGATCAGATAAAATGAATAAACCATTAGCTAGACTAAGAAAAACACAGAGAAAATCCAAATAAATAAAATCATAGATGTAAAGACATTACAATTGATACTACAGGAATACAAAGGATCATAAGAAACTATTATTAACAACTATGAAAAAACAAATGGGAAAACCTAGAAGAAATGGATAAATTCTTGGACACATACAACCTCCTGAAATTGAGTCATAAAGAAATAGAAACTGAACAGAACAATAATGAGTTGCAAGATTCAATCAATAGTAAAAAGTTTCCCATCAAAGAAAAGCTCAGGACCTGATGGCTTCACTCTTGAATTCTAACAAACATTTTAAAAAACCCAATACCAACCCTTTAAAAATATTCCAAAAAATTAAAGAGGAAGAAATTCTTCCAAAATGATTCTATGAGGACAGCATCACCCTGATACCAAAACCAGACAAAGACACAACAAAAAAAGAAAACTACACATCAATATTTCTGACAAACATAGATGTAAAAAAACTCACAAAATACTAGCAAACCAAATCCAACAGGACATTAAAAAGATAATACAACATGATCAAACAGGTTCATCCCATGGATACAAGAATGGTTCAACATATGGAAATCCATGAATGTGATACATCCCATCAATGGGGTCAAGGGCAGAAACTTTATGATCGTCTCAATAGATGCAGAAAAAACATTTGATAAAACTCGACATCCCTTAACATTAAACTCTTAATAAATTAATTATAAAAGGAATATACCTCAACACAACAAAAGCCATATATGACAATCCCATGGCTGACCATCATACTGAATGGTGAAAAGTTGAAAGTTTTTTCTTCGAGACCTGAGATAAGACAAGGATGACCACTTTCACTAGTTTTATTCAATATAGTTCTGAAGCTCTAGCCAGAGCAATTAGGCAAGGGAAGAAATAAAGGACATCAAAACTGGAAAGGAGGAAGTCAAGTTATCCTTGTTTGATGATGACATGATCTTATCTAGAGAAAACCCTAAAGACTCCACAAAAACTTTTAGAACTAATAAGTGAATTCAGTAAATTTGTAGGACACAAAATCAACTTAACAAAAATCAGTTGTGCTTCTGTATGTCAATAGTGAACTATCTGAAAAAGAAATCAGGAAAGCAATTATTTACAATAGCTACAAAAATACCTAGGGATAAATTTAACTATCTAATGAAAGATCTGTAGAATGAAAACTGGAAAACATTAATAAAAGAAATGGAAGAGGGAACAAATAAATGAAAAGGTGTTCTGTGCTCGTGAATTGGAAGAATTATTTGTTACAATGTCCATACTACCTAAAACAATCTACAGGGTCAATGCAATCCCTAACAAAACACCAATGACATTATTTATAGAAATATTTTAAAAACCCTAAAATTCATATGGAACCACAAAAGACCCTGAGTGTAGGAAAAAAAAAAAAAAAACCCTGAACAAAAAGGACAAAGCTGTAAATATTACACTACAAGACCACAAATTATACTACAAAGCTAGAGTAACCAAAACAAGATTTTGACAAATACTCTCTCTCTCTCTGTCTCTCTCTCACACACACGCACATGCACACATAGACTAATGGAGCAGAATGCGTAACTCAGAAATAAATCCACACACGGCCAACTGATTTTCAACAAAAGTATTAAGAACAGATATTGGGAAAGGATGGTCTCTTCAATAAATGGTACTGGAAAAACTAGTTATCCAGGTGCAGGAGAATGAAACTAAGCCACTGTCTCTCATCATATACAAAAATCAACTAAAAATGGGTTAAAGACTTAAACATAAGACCTGAAGCTATAAAACTTCTAGAAGAAAACACAGGAGAAACACTTCAGGATATTGGTCTGGGCAGAGGATTTTTGGATAAGAACTTGAAAGCACGGGCAACACAAGCAAAAACAGACAAATGAGATTACATTGAACTAAAAAGCTTATGTGTAACAAAGGAAACACTCAACTGAGTGAAGAGACAGCTTACAGAATGGAAGAAAATAGTTTTACCATGCATCTGACAAAGGGTTAATATCCTGAATATATGTGGAACTCAAACAATTCAATAGCAAAATTCAAACAAACAAAAACAAATAATTTGATTTAAAAAA
Organism: Chlorocebus sabaeus; assembly: GCF_047675955.1. Classification (NCBI taxonomy): domain Eukaryota; kingdom Metazoa; phylum Chordata; class Mammalia; order Primates; family Cercopithecidae; genus Chlorocebus; species Chlorocebus sabaeus. The sequence continues at coordinate 43,862,413 of NC_132913.1, forward strand.
TGGGCAAAAGACCTGATAGACTTTTCTTAAAGAAAGACACAAAAATAGCCAATAGGTATATGAAATATATGCTCAATATCACTAATTATCAGGAAAATGCAAATCAAAACCACAGTGAGATATCACTTCACCCAAATTAAAATGACTATAATAAAAAATCAAACAAATGCTGATGTGGATGTGGAGACATGGGAACCCTTATATACTGTTGGTAAAAATGTAAATTAGCACAGCCATTATGGGAAACAGTATGGAAGTTTCTCAAAAAATTAGAATTGCCATGTGATTAGTAATCCCATACTAAATATTTACCCAAAGGAATGGAAATCAGTATGTTCAAGAAATATCTGCACTTCCGTTTATTGCAGCATTATTTACCACAGCCGTGATATGGAATCAGTCTAAGTGTCTATCAATAGATGAATGGATAAAGTAATTGTGGTATATATACACAATGGAAAATTATCCAGCCATAAAAAGAACAAAATAGTGTCATTTACAGCAAGAAGGATGAACCTGGAGGTCAATCATGTTAAGTAAAACAAGCCAGGCAGAGAAAGACAAATGCCACATGATCTCACTCATTTGTGGTATTTTGTAAAGCTAATCTTGTAGACATACAGAGTGGAAAATGGTTATGGAGGCTGCAGATGATAGTGGGGAGGAAGGACTGGAAAGCAATTGATCAATGGGCACTAAATTACAGATAGGTAGGAATAAGGTCTGGTATTATATTGCAGTAGGGTGACTATAGGTAACAATATTGCATCGAATATTTCAAAATAACTAGAAGAGAGGAATTTGAATGTTTGAATCACAAAGAAATAATAAATGTTTGAGGTGATAAATAAGCTAAATACCCTGATTTAATCATTATACAAATGTATGTGTATCAAAACATCACACTGCACCCCATAAACATGTATAATTCTTAGGTACCAATTAAAAATAAAACAAAGAATATGGCTGAATCATGACATATGAATATGTGAGTCATAGTATAGAAATCAGATATTTATACTATGTACTTTGATAAATCCTTACTGTGAACATTGGTAGATTTCATGGTGCATTCAAAATGCATCTTTATGTCTAATTTAAATACGGCATTCTATAACACACTTTGTACATTGAAAATGGATAAAAATGGGTCATTTGGATGAAAATCATTATGGTTTCTTGAATGGGAATCTTCCAGAGAGTTAATAATAATCTTCATTTGACAAGTACTTTCAATTAATGTGTATACCCAACAACCTGCTGAGGCAGAATGTTTACTTTTCCATGGAGAAGCTTGGTGTTTGGAGAAGTTAAGTGACTAAGGTCACAGGGTGAGTCAGAGTCAGGACACAACTCCAATAGTCCACAAATTATCTCCAGTCACAGCATGTCCCTTGAAAATGAACAAAGGGAAATTCACCCTTGAATAATGACTTTATAATTAACTTCACACACAGCATTTCAATAAAAATTCACTGCTACTCAGGGAGAATAGCAGTATTTCTATGTTAACGATAAAGAAACACAAGCTCAAAAATTAACCTTTCAGGTTTATCGGTTTGGACTTGGAAAGTGGTGACAGGCAAATGTGACAGATCGTTTTCTGATACGTAACTTTTGGAATAACGTAGCATCTTAGAGGATTACCACTTTCAAAGAAGACAACTCCTTTGCCCTCTTTTTCTCTTGTGACAATTTCTCTTAACAATTCATGTTTTGGTTTAATACATGTAGAAATAAAATTCAAAATCTAGTCAAGCCACTGAGTTTCTCCATTAAGGAGACCATTAAAAAGAAGGTAAACTTAAAATTGCTAAACAGATAATTAAATGAAGCTGGAGTTTGGTATAGGACCTGGGTAGGGGAAAGTGGGGAACTGATATTGTAACAACATCAAAATACTATCGAGAAGGTACAATAGGGTGAATATAGTTAACATTAATGATGCAATAAAAGTCACACATGACTTGTGTCTAAAGACTTACAGGGGGAAGGGGTCTTTTATCCTAGGTTACAGTAGTTCCTTCTTATTCACAGTTTTCTGTGATTTCAATTATCCATGGTAAACCACAAATTGAAAATATTTGAGAGAGAGAAAGAGAGACCACATTCACATATGTTCATTACACTGTATTGTTATAATTATTCTATTATTTGATATTGTTAATCTCTACCTGTGAATTAATTTTTAAATTCAACTTTATCATATGTATGCAAAAGAAAAGACATAGTATATATAGGTTTTGATAATATCTGTAGTTTCCGGCATCCACTGGGTCTCTTGGAATGCAGTTCCTGCAGATAGGGAGATCTACAGTGCTGAATTGAAATTTTCTGTATGCCTCTATATAAAGTTACTGAATAAATTTGTTTTTGTTTCAATTCTATGTATCTTCAGAGGGGTTAGTTCCTAATTTCCTTGCATTTGGAAAATAATGAGCACTCGGCTAAAATTTTAGCTTGTTCATTGGATTTATTTATTCCTCCCTCTTTTTTTTGGAAGAGAAATTTTCCCCTTCCCTTCCCTTCCCTTCCCTTCCCTTCCCTTCCCTTCCCTTCCCTTCCCTTCCCTTCCCTTCCCCTCCCCTCCCATCCCTCCCCTCTCCTCCCCTCCCCTCCTCTTCCCCTTCCCCTTCCCCTTCCCTTCCTTTCTCCTTTCACTTTTCCTTTTCCTTTTCCTTTTCCTTTTCCTTTTCCTTTTTCTGTTCCTTTGCCTTTCTGAAAGGTTCTCCTCTGTTGGCCAGGCTGAAGTGCAGTGGTACAATGTTGGCTCAAGGCAGCCTCTGCCTCTTGGACTCTAGTGATCCGCCCACCTCAGCCTCCCAAGTAGTTGAGACTACAGGTGCATGCCGCCATGCCAACCTCACTAATTTTTGTATTATTTGTAAAGATGGGTTTCCATCATATTGCTCAGGCTGGCCTCAAACTCCTGGGCTCAAGTGACCCTCCCACTTCAGCCTCCCAAATTGCTGGGATTGCAGGTGTAAGCCACCATGCCTTGCCTTCCCTCCCCTTTTTTAGATGGGATTTGAGTAGATAAATAAGACCAAGGAAAAGAGTAGAACACAAATATGCAAACTCAAGGAATAATCTAGCTTTATAACAGAGTTCATCTTTTGTTTTGAGCTTCCTTCCAGCTTGGTCAAAAGTGACAAGTTCACTGAACTTTAATAGATATTTTTTTCTGGAGCTTGAGGAAGGAAACTCCCAATGAGCCAATGAAAATGATATTCAAAAGCCTTTTTCAGGGATTCAGTCATTTCCCTGACTCTCCTAGATAACTCTAATAAAACCAAAAGGCTTAATATAGTGCAACTCAGTGCAAGCAAATCTATGAAGCCTAAGCTAAGTGATCTACATGATACAAAAACCTGGTGGTCTTTTTCAGTTCAAGGACAGAATTTCAGTACCAGCCTAGTGGAGTGTGGCTAGTATGCCCCTAAGCAATCTTCTCTTTTATTAAGAAAGAGCTGGAGGGCAGATGTGAAGGTCAGGCTTTCTAACTGTTGAGAGCTGAGAGGCACCGCTAACATGCAGTATAAAGAAAGAGCCAGGACACAAAAATCTTGGCTCAATGACAGCAGCTCTGGGCAGAGAGGTTATCCAGCAGCATTAAGCCAGCTTACCCCATGGCCTGAAGCCACAGCTCCAGTTATTGCAGCAGCTTCCAAATCCGCAGTCCTTGGCTCTTGCTTGGCTATACTCTGGCATCCCTACTCCACAGCTCTGCTGGCTTTTTGGCCCTTGCTGTCCTTCACAGCACTGCTTCTTGGATCATAGACTGAACCGAGAGCCCATTCCAAATCTCCAGGACCAGTTCCCACTTGAACTTGGCTGATTCCAAACTTGCCAATTTTTGTGAAGGACCACAGAGGAAAAAAGCCAGCCTGGTGGTGATCTGGTATATCATATTGGCCATTGATTGAAGTCATAAGTGTTAGAAACAAAATGAGTTATTTAGTACTGAGGTGCTCTCATGAAAGGTGAGAAGGCTATCTTTTGGGGAGAAAGTCTAGGCTTTGCTGGGGTGCAGATGGTGGTGGCAGGGCTGGCTCGCTCTGTTTATACATGGCTGATCCAGATCTCAAATCCATGTCCACTATCCCATAGCACAAAGTTGTTTTTTGTTTTAACTAATCCAAAGCCTATTAGCTTTTTGCCTTTTAAAATTCACACTGATACAAATTCATATAATTTTAGGCATGTTAGTAATAATCCAGTTTAAAGGCTAGTAACATGTGCAGATAGCCTATGATTCAAATTGGCCCCACAGATAATGTTCCATGTCCATCACACACACACACACACACACACACACACACACACACACACACACCCCAAAATAAACCAAAAGTTGAATTTATAGTCAATTTGTAAAATTTAGAAGACTTCGTGTTTAAATCTGGATGTTCAAATTTCTTTAAAATTAGATGTGTCGTATTTGGACTCACCTTCCCATATGCCATAAACAGCTGGAGGTGAGTGACTTTGGTCCATGTTAGACCAATCATACACTCTCTAATTCCCTGTTCCCACCATCTCCCAGTCTCCCTGACATGGGGTTTGCCACAGTCAGGCTGGGCTGCTATAACAAAGTACCTTAGATTTGTGGCTTAAACAACAGAAATCGGCCAGGCGTGGTGGCTCATGCCTGTAATCCCAGCACTTTGGGAGGCCAAGGCCAGTGGATCATTTGAGGTCAGGAGTTTGAGACCAGCCTGGCCAACACGGTGAAACTACGTCTCTATTAAAAATACAAAAATTAGCTGAACGTGGTGGCATGCGCCTGTGGTCCTAACTACTTGGGAGGCTGAGGCAGGAGAATTGCTTGAGCCTGGGAGACAGAGCTTGCAGTGAGCCGAGACTGCACCACTGCACTCCAGTCTGGGCAACAGAATGAGACCCTCACTCAAAAAAAAAAAAAAAAAAAAAAAAGGAAATCAATCTTCCCATGGTTCTGGATGCTGGAAGTCAGATGGGTGTGTGGACAACATGGTTGGGTTCTGGTGAGGTCTCCCTTCCTGGCTTGCAAAGGGCAGCCTTTTCACTGTGTCCTCACATGGCAGAAGGTGGGGAGGGGTGGAAGCTCTCAAGTATCTCTGTTTATAAGGACACTAATCCCATTATGGAGGCTCCACCCGCATGACCTCATCTAACCCTAATTACCTCCCAAACACCCCACCTCAATACTATCACATTGGGAGTGAGGCCTCCAACATATGAATTGTGAAGGTACACATTCAGTCCATGACAGGCTCAAGGGTCAGTTACCATTGATCATATTGCCAGTCACTCTGCCCTTCATGCACTGATATTACCTGCTCAGTCCCTGAAACCATTGAGCATGAGATCACCTGAAATCATCCCCACTGTACATTTTACCACTGAGGAATCTAAAATCCATAGAAGTTGTCTCAACTCCTTTGGTCAGAATTAGATCTGACTGGCCTGACTTTAAGTTTAGGAATATTTTTTTTCCTTTCCAGATATATCTTACTTTCCACATTTCTGTAGATTGATGTTTTATAATCAATGAGAAAAATAATAAGCACCATATGTTAAATATTTACCTGTTATATCAAATCAAATTCATTAATATACTTTATTTTCTTCATAGATAATCACATATAAATGGTTTTGGGAATCTCCATGTATATGTTATTTTCCTTATGATATCATTCTTCAAAATTTTATCTTTTCTTTTTTTCTATTCTGTAGACATTATAAATATTCTTCAAGATTAAAACACTTGGAGAGTTATTTTGGCAGGGAGATGTATAAAGATTCACTATATCTCATCAAAAACAGACTAGTTCAAGATATGAAGTCTTGTTTACATGACTTAAAACAAATCAGACATTTCATTCAAAACATGTAACTTCATAAAAACTCAGGAAACTAATTGCTTAACATAAATGTACCCAAAAATGCAATGCATTGCATTTACGGATCACTTTGCTAGCATTGCTCTATTGTCTATTTGTCTATGCCAGATGTGAGTAGTAGCCTTGAAGATACGTTACTCAAAGATCATCTGAAAAATGCCCAGAGAAGAGTCATAAAATTCATTCTATAGAATTGATGCTGGTAACTGAAATTAGATTTTCAGGAGATACATGAAAATGGGAACAGAAACTTGAGTGTCTAAGTGGAGGAAGGCTAAGCAGACTTGGAATGATATATGTCTCCTCTCCTCTCCTCTCCTCTCCTCTCCTCTCCTCTCCTCTCCTCTCCTCTCCTCTCCTCTCCTCTCCTCTCCTCTCCTCTCCTCTCCTCTCCTCTCCTCTCCTCCTCTCCTCTCCTCTCCTTATCTCTCCTCTCCCTAATCCCCTACAAAATAAAAAATACAGTGCAGACTCTATCAAATACATAAAGCAAGAAAAGGCTCATTCATAAAACACACACCTAGTACCCACTTCCTTATTTTTCTCTCTAATGTTTTTGTTGTTAAGTAGAGACAGTCCCAAACTCCTTCCAAAATGGCCCCAAGCAAAGGATAGGATGTATTTTAAGCTTTATTTCACTACGCATTAACTTTTATATATTTTTTCTTTTTTTGAAACAATATTTTTAAATAGAAAACTTAGAAAAGAAGAAATAGTATAAAAAATTATTATTGGGAAAAAAAAACCCTACAAAAAATATCTAAATCATACATGATCTTGCTGGTGAAATCTGAGTCCTGCAGCAGACTTCCCAAAGCATATTGGCTCTGGGTTTCTGGGGGAAGGTGCTCTGGATCTCTTTTAAAAAGCACACATGCTGCTCCATGTGGTGCAGCAGCTGCTAAGGTAATGATGCATTTTTAGTGAAAAAATACCATAAATAAACATACAAAAAATCATATGAAACTCTCCAACTAAGCACAAAATTTGGCAGCAAGTTTAGAATCTAAAAAAAATATATAACTGATAAGATAATGCACCAGTCCAGCCATTTCCAAATCCTATTTCTACCTATATATTTATGCACATATTTGTATAACACGTATCACCATTATATTTACCTTTCCAATATGCCTGGGAACTTAATCCATGATTTCCAATGTTAATATATTCCGAAGATATGGAGGACTCATGATTAAATGCCTCTGCCACTACAGAAAATTAGTTAGCAATGAATTAACTAATTATATAATCAACAACTTTCTTTTGTTTCACTAAATTAAATGAAGAACTTTTTTTCTGAATGATGACTGTAAGTCATTATTAGAAAATAAAGATGTTTTTCTATTTTCTTCTAATTATTAGCTATTTCTAAGTTACACTAAAAAGACCTTAAGTGGTTTATATGTACAGAAGAATCTAAATCTCTGTACTAATTTCACTTTATCTGAAATGACTCAACTAAAGTCATTAATTCATTCATAAGATAGTTTAAAACCACATTAACTGTATATTAGCAGAGAAAAAAATAGTTAAGTGGCAGAATATAAGCACCAAAAAGATCTCACAGCTGACCAGATTTATGAAAATTAATATCGTACAACATACTAACATCTGGATTGAAAGAATTCAATACACTAAGTTTAACAGGTAGAACTATCAAGGTGAAAAGACTTTTAAATAATAAAGTTAATACATCCAATAACTGTGTGTCAGTCACTTTGACAAAACTGCAGGGAGTGGAACAATTGCATTGTCTTTACATTAGGTGAACTTTATTCAGAACTTTGACCAGAAATTGTTTATTTATGATTCTAGTTTGCCATACTTGTGAAACTGGTTTCGTAAGGACATTGGCAATACACCAACTTTAGGAGTTGTGAGGGAGGTTTGTTAAAAGGAGGATGAAGACATAAATGAAAGAGAAGGAGGCAAGAATGAATAGTAGAAATGCTTTGGAGAGTTAGGTTAAAAGAGAACAACAAATTCTCTATGGGTCCATCCTTATCTTTCCTTCCCTCCTTTCTTTCTTACCTTCAAACCTCTTTGATTTTTCCTTCCTCTTCCTTGTCTTCCAATTAGGTATGAGGTGAGTCAGACAGGAGCTCTGCAAAAAATATATACCCACGACATCTACTAATATTGTGTGTATGCACATGTCATAAATTATATAGTGATGGAATACCCAAATGGGCCTGACATGTATTAGGGACACTAGTATTTTTAGAAAGTCCAACTTCAATTAACTTATCCAGAATTTTACAATAAAAAGTTTAGAACAAGCTATTTTAAATATGTAAATATGGATGATTTTTGTTTAATGACTTAATATTGTTTTCCTTGAGTTATATTTGGAGGTATAACAATCATTTCAATGCTTAGGGATTGAGGTTTTGATATAATCTGTTTTATGTTTTATGTTTCTGATACATCCCAAAATATCCCATTCTAGATAATGCTAGGCTACAACAGTGAAGTCTTTCCAGTGTTTCCGATAACCTATTGTTATCAGGTTAGATGCCTCCCTAAATCAAACTTATTTAAAAGAGAGCTATAGTATAGTAGGTGTATGAATTTGCATATACACACATCTACACAGAACAAAACCTTTTTGCAGGTAGATCTAAAATAGTTCTCCATAACCGTGTAGGTTTTAACTATCCCAAATTTGGTTGTGATTATAATGAATTGGTTAAAGTAAAATAAAAATGTATTTCATAGACTAAGATGACACTTTTATTTGTTAATAAAATAAATACATAGAAACTAGTGCACAAAAATTATCTAAGTAGCTCTGGATTAACTAATATGTTATAGAAACATAATTTTTATTGCATTTATATAATATGGAAAACCCAAACCAAAAATCTTTATTGTATCATGTTTAAATATAGATTTCCTGTTTTTCTGCTCTTTTTTTTGTAACTTCAATTTCATTTTTTAAATGTGGATATTATGGCATTTATTCTTTGAAAACCTCACAGTGCCCGGGTCTCAACTCCAGAGAATTTAATTAGTCTGAGATGGGACCTAAGCACTGGGGTTTTTAAAAAGCTCCCCAGGTGATTTTTATGTGTGGCCAGGACTGAAAACCACTGCATTGGAATTTGAACATCAACCTTGAGGTCAATTGCATTATGAGCTGAATTCAATACTGAACAATGGCATGTGTGATTCAAGTCTTAAGGTTCATCTTTCTCACATTTCTCTATCCCTCCCCTATTTTTCACTTATAATCTATTTATTATGATTCAAACTTTAAACTAGAGGAGATCATTAATCATAGATATAATTTAGTGACAGCAGGGTCATGTCCCACTAACAAAGTACACCTTGTTTGCCTCAAAATGCTAATCGTTTTTCTGCAACATTAATGAGGAACAATTGATATGAAGCCTAACAACCTAGCTGCTGTTTTATTGAAATAAAGTACTTTATTAGGTTATGGCAATACACAGCAAGGTTTAATTATGCAAAATTCTAAATCATGTAACACCATACTTATGAAATTTTGGCACCAAGGAAGAGGGGAATTTTAATGACTTTCAAGATTTTCTGGAAAGAAGATTACAAGTATAGAAGTTATTACCTTGCATCTTCCCTGCATCAGGATATCTCATTCTCAGGGCGCCTTTGCTTTTAGCTGTAAGGTTGTTAAAAGAGGGGATCCCCATTTTTCTTCTCTGAACATCTGCTGCTGTTTCCACTTATTCATTTAGAACTGTCTATTTTAAAAGAAAAGACCTCAAATTTACAACAGCAAATATAGAAGACCAAACTTAGGAACAATTGGGAGGAACCACAGAATTTGTCTTCTCTCCTTATAATCTTGCAAATCTTTGAGATTCCTTATGGTAGTATGAATTTCATGGTAGCATTTTACTTCACTGCTTTTGTAGTCTTAGAAAAGACCTCAAAGCAAAGTAACCAAGCATGTAATATAGCTTGTGTTTAAAATTATTGTGTTTAGGCTGGGCGCGGTGGCTCATGCCTGTAATCCTAGCACTTTGGGAGGCCAAGGTCGTGGGTGGATCACTTGATGTCAGGAGTTCGAGACCAGCCTGACCAACGTGGTGAAACCCTGTCTCTACTAAAACTACAAAAATTAGTCGGGCGTGGTGGCACATGCCTGTACTCCCAGCTACTAGGAGGCTGAGGTGAGAGCATCGCTTGAACTCGGGAGGTGGAGGTTGCAGTGAGCCGAGATTATGCTGCTACACTCCAGCCTGGGTAACTTGGTAAAATTCTGTCTCAAAAATAAATAAATAAATAAATAAATAAATAAATAAATAAATTAATAAATGTTATTGTGTTTAAAGATGTTTTCTCTGAATCACCTTTAGAACAATTTACAACTTAAAAACATACTATTATTCGAGTGTTTTTATGAACATTATAAAACGTGTTTTTGGCACACATTGTTGGACTTCATGGGACACCATTGCACTTTTGCATCTCCCTGACTTGATCCCTTGTCTCTAATGGCACCTATTTGAATCTTGATTAAAAATGATGAATAATTTTATACTATTTACAAAGATTGTTTAAGGCTAGCAATGATTAGTCCTTTAGTATATTTCAGTTCCACAAAATACGATTGTCTTTAAGAAGACAGCACAGGGCTGGGCGCGGTGGCTCACGCCTGTAATCCCAACACTTTGGGAGGCCAAGGTCATGCATCACCTGAGGTCAGGAATTCAAGACCAGCCTGGCCAACATGGAGAAACCCTGTCTCTAATAGAAATACAAAAAATTAGCTGAGCATGGTGGCGGGCACCTGTAATCCCAGTTACTTGGGAAGCTGAGGCAGGAGAATCACTTGAACCTGGGAGACAGAGATTGTAATGAGCCAAGATTGTGCCATTGCACTCCAGCCTGGGCAACAACAGAGAAACTCCATCTCAAAAAACAAAACAAAACTAAGGAAAAAAAAAAGAAGAAGAAAACAGCACAAAATACATTGATTTAGTTCAGACTCTGAGATCAATTGATAAATAATAAATGATAAAAATCCATGTGAGAGTAGGTGAAAGGGTCAGGTCATAATTTATTGAGAAATTTTCCATTTCCCAACTGAGATGAACTTGGATAGTCTTAATTATGAAAATAATTTGCAATTGACATCTGTGCATTAGTTGGTGTGTGTGTGGTTGGGGGTGGGTGACGTGATATCGGTTGATTAAGTAGATGAACTTTTTGCGAGCAGGGATTACATACTATTAACCTGTGCATTCCCAGTGCCAAGTACTGAACCTGGCACATGTTAATAGGTATTCAATAGAAATTTATTAAATTATTTATAACGGAAAGAGGAAAAACATGGATAATGGAAGCACTCTTAGAAGAGCAAAATATGGTATTTGTTCTCTAAAATTCTCCTTGCCTCAAGTGAGAAAGTATAGTTCTAATTAAGTTCAATATATCCCAAAGAGAAATACTTTTTAAAATTTGAAGATTACAATCTTCAGTAGTTTAGGAGGCATCTAGGAAGAAGATAAATGTATGCTTTTATTACATTTAGTCATATAAGAAATTATTGTCTGGAATATATAGAAATTTATATAGACTATTGGACTCTGAATTTCCTCTCCTTTTTTCCTGAGTTGATCCATTACATAAGAAAAATTTCAAGAAGAAGAGAAAGAGATGGTATCTACTGTGCAGGGAGAAGGAGAAGGCTTTTCTGAAGTGTTCTGAATGATGGCTGTGTTTGAAAGGCCCAGTTTCAAAGAAGACAAGACCATCTTTTGATGGTCCACGTGATGCCGCTGTTCACTGCTCTTGAAAAACTGTTTGAAACCAGTGGATCAATCTGGTGTTTTTAAGTTCTAGTTTGAATGAAGCTATTTATTTCTGAGTGTGTTTCGTCATCTTCACTAAAGACTAGGATTTGTGGGGGTAGCTTTCACTATCTTTTTTGATAGGCTTTAAAATGGCATGGGTGTCTTAACAGAAAAATGCAGTCTGTGTTTCAGCATCAATGACTTGGGCTTATACATGTGCATATAATGCACCCTTTAAAAATCTCCTAACCAGAGAGACACCATGCTCAAGGTGTTCAGATGGGAGCAAGCACCATGAGTTATACAAGACTTGTGGTCTAGAAGAACATTTTATTTTTCAAGGAGGTTGGAAGCCTGTGGCCAATTATCTCCTATGTTGATAAGGAATTTTAAAAAAGTTCATCAACAAAACATCTGTTTTCAATTCTATAGTAGATAGGACAATAGCAAATACAGAAGACCAGATCTAGGGACAATTGGGAGGAACTATAGAATTTGTCCTCTCTACCTGTAACCTTGCATATCTTTGAGGTTTCTTATAGTAGTATGAATTTCATGGTAGCATTTTCCTTCACTGCTTTTGTAGTCTTAGTCTGTTTAAAAAATAAAAACTTTGATCCTTCCCTTTTTAATGTACAGGTATAAAAATTTTAATTTTCCTTATGAATCATAGGCTTTCTGAATCTATCAAAATGAAAATTATTTAGGAAACAATATAATAAGCAAGATTTCCATAGTAAATTATTTTTCTTTATCCATTTATTTCTTTATCCTCTTAAGTAACACACAATTCCTTCTCCAGTTTATTTATTTTTTATTTTTACAGAGATGAGGTATCGCTATGTTTGCCAAGTTTGTCCTGAACTCCTGGCCTCAAGCAATCCTCCCACTTGGGCCTCCCAAAGTGCTGAGATTACAGGCATGAGCCATCACTCCCAGCCCTCCAGTTTATTAGTTCCTTCTCTTATACTAAGGCATCTCTGAATTAGGAGATTCATATACAGGAAAATATTCTTAAGAGAATAAAGCACAGATCTTGTTTTCAATAAAATGTTAGGCAAATACAATATTTAGATGTTTTATCATCTATATGTGTTTTGGTTTTCTATTGCCTCTTAAGCCACAACGTTAGTGGCTTAAAATATCACTCATTTATTAACCCACAGATTTGTAGCTCAGCAGTCTGGACAAAGCATGGTCCACCTGGTTTTTTCTCCCAGTTTTTACAGGCTGAAATCAAAATGGTGGCCGGGCTACACTCCTTTCTGAAGGTTCTGGGGATGAATCTGCTTCCAAACTCTTTCAGGTGGCTGGCAAACTTCAGTTCCATGGGGTTGTAGATGCAGACTGGGGTCCCTGTTTCTTTATCAGTTGCTGGCCTGGGATTGTTTTTAGTTTCTACAGGCTTTCTGCATTCCTTATTTTGTGAATCACCAAAGCTAGGATTGACAGGGAAAATCTTTCTTTTGCTTTGAATCTCTCTGATTTCCCACTGTGCCTGACTCTCCTGTCTTCCTCTTTTGCTTTTTAGGGCTCATGTGGTTATGCTGGAGCTGCCCAGATAATCCTAGGTAATCTCTCTATTTTAAGGTCTGTTAATTAGTAACCTTAATTCCATGTAAAAAGTCCTTTCATAGAAGTAGATTTATATTGAATAACCGCTGCATGGAAATCTTGGAGGACATCTTTAGAATTCTGCCTACCACAATATGCACACACAAAAAACAAGAAATGTATTATTATTATTATTTTAGAGATGGAGTCTCGCTGTGTTGCTCAGGCTAACCTGAAACTACTAGGCTCAAATGATTCTCCTACTTTGGTCTCACAAGTAGCTGGGACTACAGGAAAGTACCGCAGTGCCTGGCATTAGAAACGTATTTTCTATATGAAAGCCAACCATAGAAATTATGCCAGTACTTCATTCCGTTGCAACATAAGACTGTGGAATTTTTCCAATGCTGCTTGAACACCTCCATTGGCATTTCATCTCACTGCAAGGAAAAGGCAAAGTCCTCATAATGGCCTACAAAGCTTTGCGTGATCTGGGCCAACACTACCTGTCACCAGTGCCCTGCCTCTTTCTCCCTTGATACTCCAGTCCAGTCCAGACTGTCAGGACTTCTGTCTCTTCTCTCAGTACAGCAAGCATGTTGCACACATTGGCTTTGTATTTGCTACAATCTCCACCTGTAATTACTTCTCCCTCCAGTGTTCACATGGCTTTCTCTCTACCCTCCCGGAAGTCATGGCTCAAATATTACTTTCTTAGTGAGGGCTTTCCTGACCATGCTTTTTGCAATTTTAATTACTGCTCAACCCACACACTTCCTATCTTCCTTTCTTGCCTTATTTCTGCCCCTCCTCTGGCAATTGTCAGCTATGAATCAGTTACTTATTTATTCAATAAGCTTCATAAAAGTAGACATTTTCATCTGTCTTGTTCACTGCTGTATCTGTATCCCAGCACCTAGAATGTCTGGCATATGGTAAGTACTCAATAAAAATTTGTTAAAAGAATGAATTAAGATAATGAGCCCAGATTTTCACTTTCTGAATTGCTAAGTTAATTCTTTATTTAGTGAGAGGGTGTATATTTTCATGAATTGTTTGAGTTCTTTCTTTCCTCTCCTCCCCACACTATCCTTCTCCCATTCTATCAATTTTAGCAGTAAAATCATGAAATAAGAGAGATTTTGAAAGAAAATTAAAACGTAAAATACATTCACTTCCTTTTATTTCTGGGTATTTTCATCCTTACATAATTTTTCTTTCAATTTATTACGAATAATTCTTCACCTCAAGTTGTGGCAAACTTATGAACGTTTTCATTAATGACCCCAAAAAGTAATGGCATACCTAGTGTTGCATTCAATGTGGCCCAACTGTCACCGTTTCTCTTTCTTTTACTAGTAATAGTCAACTGAATAATATTGATGTCCTTCATTAATGCACTTTACTTTTTTCTAATAAAACCTCTTGTCAACATGTTATGCATCTGGCGTGGTCCAGTTTGAAAGAATAAATGTTATAGAGCAGGGGTCCCCAACCCATGGTCCATGGCCTGTTAGGAATCCACCCACACAGCAGAAGGTGAGTGGCAGGTGAGCGAACATTACCACCTGAACTCCACCTCCTGTCAGATCAGCAGCGGCACTGGATTCTCAGAGGAGCACTAAAGTTATTGTGAACTGTTCATGCGTGGGATCTAGGTTGTGCACTCCTTATGAGTATCTAATGCCTGATGATCTGAGGTGGAACAGTTTCATTCCCAAACCATTCTCTCCCTCCCCTCCATCCATGGAAAAATTATCTTCCATGACACCAGTCCCTGGTGCCAAAAAGGTTGGGGATCTCTGTTATAGAGTTACCAATTTTGATCTTTAAGCACTGGTAATTTCAACAGTACTGTGCCTTCATATAGCTTTAGCACTTTCTTTTGTCATGGTAACTAGATGTACACATTTTCTCACCTCATTCTATCATAGATTATCTATCATGATGTCTGTCACTGGGTTAACATAGGGGTTAAATGCCAATGTTCTCCAGTTTTTATCCTCCCCTTTCTTGTATCCTCACTCTAACTTCCCAATGAGGAGTCTTATCTACTCCAGTGATTTCCACTGTTAACTCTGCTGATGTCTTCCCAGTATACAAGCCCACAGTTTCATGGACTCCAAATCCTGGGATTTGTGCAAGTGCTTCATATATCGCATGTCAAAAAGCAAGCTCAGCCATTGCACTTTGCTCCTCTTCCTTTGTTGATCTATCTCTGTTATACTTCTATCTTCTCAGTCACCAAACCTTGAAACCACGGAAACATCTTTGACATTTCCTCTAGCCCTCTCCCTTCCTTCCCACACATCTGATCACAAACTAATCCCTTTGAATTCTGCTGAAATAACTCTCTGATCTGTTTTTTTCTTTCCATTGCTACTGCTTCTTTAGTACTTCAGGTGCCTACCTATGCTACTCCACCAGTATCTTAACTGGTCTATTAGCATCTGCTTTTTCTCATTTTTTTCAAAGTATAGATCAAGCATGCCTTCAACATGACTCATCAATGCCATCACGCAGAATTTAAAATTATCTTAACTTTCATCATGGTATTCAAGACCTTCCCAGTTTGAGGCCACATTTGTTTTTCAAATTTATATTCTATCTTTCTCCCTAAAACAAAAAGTAATGTATCATTTTCTAAGCAGACAGTATCATCTTAAACCTTTGTGCCTTTGCTTAGGTTTCCCCTCTTGCTGGAATTTTCTTCATCTACTTCCTGGCCTTCTGTGCTCACCTTCCAACCCTAGTGCAACACAACTTCTAAGTCTAGATTCAATATACCTTTTTGGTGAAATCTTCCTTGACTTCCCCAAATGAATGTTCTTTTTCTATGGTGCTAAATCACTTTATTCATAACTCTTTTAAAGCCCCCATGATATTTTGGTAGTTTTTATTGTCTATTTACCTCCAAACTTGTGAGTTCTTTGACAAGACTGGCTGTGTCTTTTTTTAATCTTAGTATCCCATGCATGAAGCAAAACTCCTGGCATTTAGAAGGTTTAGCAAATATTTGATGAAAAAAAGGAGTAGAAAGCAAATTTATAGAAACTGAACTAAAATCAACACAGTGAAATATTGCAGATGAATATAGAAGGGAGTAAACTAAAGAATCTAATCCTGCATATTTCCTATGAAAAATCTTACCTTCCTTTAAAAATAACTTTTACAAATATCCCCATCTTGTTTTATTGCATGAAATTAAATGATCATGCTTCACAGTAAAAGAAGTATTCATTCAATTTGTTATTATCTTCATCAGTATCATCAGCAGATACATCAGCAGACTTCCAGAGCAAGCTCTCAGTACTAGGAAACAAAGACAATTTTATTCAAGGGGCAGAGCATATATTATATTCTTTAGAAAAGTCATCAAAAACTTAAGAAAACTAGTTAGTTCTCTTACAGAATGCAGAGAAATGTCATAGAATCTGATGGAATTGTGTTTAATCATCAAAGACTGGCAAAGCAAGGGGCACTTAAGAGCTGGTACCCTCATTAATGGACCTCAAACTACACACAAATTCATGGAGAAGTCATTAAAATGTATCTTGTTAGCCTGACCAATGCATACTAATCCTGTGGTCTGTGGGGCATCCAGAAATCCATATTTGTCATCAGCACCTCTACATGATTCCAACACAGGTGGCCTAAGGGCCACATTTTTAAAACATTGATCTAGTCTCAAACCTTTATTTTATAGATGAAATAATGGAATTACTTAGAAGTGGTAATTCATGTCAGAGCTAACTTTTCAGCTCAGTTTTCCATTCTTATCTTAGTATGTTTCTAGGAGGCCTTAACTTTAACCTTAATTGCTGCTAATTTTTATTCTTGCTATTTTCTGGTTATTGGTCTCTGTCTATTGAAATAAGGAAGAAAAAAAGAAGATTCTCATATTTGCCTTGTATTTTCTCTTTTCTTCTTTTACTTTTAGAGATGAATGGGTTTCTTCTTTGGAGAAAAGCCAAACCCACCTCCAAATCCCAAGAAGACTTGTAATTTCTGTATCTTTAGACTCTGCTGATTGTTTATTTGCTTTTCCAGTCAATTTGTATGTATGTAAACTTTATATCACACAACATCCACACTCCATAATACAGACAGCATTATCTACTTACCTTCCTATCAGCACAGTGCAGATGTGCAACACAACAGGTTTATTTAACGACTGAATAGCTACATCAGTGTTGGAGGAGCGGGCAAAGAGAAATAAAGCTTTCACTTTCCTTTTGGGTTTTGTTAGTAATGACAGCTCAGCTGATAGTGTTTTCTGAGAACAAGGGGAGTCCTGATAGAGAGAACCCTCCCATTCCCATCTGATCATGGCAAGTGGAGATTTGGGACAGCCTTCCTTGCTAGGGATAGTTAGGGTATAATGACTTCTGACCCTGCCACTGCAGCTAATTTTAGGCATCATTTTCTCTTCCGTATGTTCATGAGACAGCATAAGTCTCATCATTGTCTCTTGAGCTGAGCCCACTGAACTCATTATGTTATCATGAGGGTTGTTCTTAAGAGCTTTTTGTCCCAACCAACATCTTTCACTCACTGTTTCTTTCTCATCTTTAAGATAAACATGATGGAGCTGATTTATTATATACTTATTCTTTTACTAATTAAAGCATTTTACATATACAGAAGAATATAGCAACAAAGAGAACAAACAGTCATGTACCCATACCCAACTTTAAAAAAAATCTTGACACTTTGCCAGTATTTGCTTTAGATTTTATTTAAAGAAATAAATCATTACAGATGTGGTGGAAGCTTCTTGCACAACTTTCTCCAATCTCTCTTCTCTTTCTTTTCAGAAGCAATTGCTGCCCCCAAACTGGCAATTTACTATTTCCATTCATGTTTTTATTTTATTACTACATATATATGTATCATAAATAATCATTTTGCATATGTTTAAACATTGTTGTTTCCATATAATTTTGCTTTTTTCACTCAATATTGTTCTAGGGATTTATTCTTGTTAATACATGTAGCTCGAGGTCACTTACCTAAAATATTTTGTAATATTTCATTGTGTATATTTTATTATTTATTATTTTCTTTATTTTCACTATTACCAGCTATGTTGCAATGAATATTTTTATATGTATCTCATTTTGTGCATGTGTAAAAATTTCTCTTGGATTTATTCCAGCAGGTGCAGTTGCTGTGTTGAATGATATGCACAAGTTCTAAATAACTGGATCTTGCCAAGGCAAATGCTTCAGTCTACAGCCTAAAAACTGTGCATGAGACTTCCTTGTGCTCCACAGTCTTACCACCATTTGAAATTGTCCAACTTTTAAATTTGGATCGGTAAGAACTATATCAAGTTTATTGTTATTTTGAGTACTACAGCTCAGTTCAATACATAGATTGACCTTTTTGGTTTCTTTTCTGTGAATTTCCTGTTCATATCTCCTCCTTTCTTCTGAAAAAAGTTTCTTTTCTTATAAATTTATGGTTTTCAAATATTTTTGATATTAATCTTTTGTCAGCTATATGAAATGTGATATCTCCTGTGTTATGCTTGCCTTTTCACTTTTTAAAATACATGTTTTTGAGTAGCTTTAAGTTTTATAGAAAAATAGCACAGAAAATATAGAATTCCTGCATACTCCATTTCTGCCAACACAGTTTCCCCTCTTATTAATATCTTGCATTAATGTAGTACATTTAATACAGTTGATGGATCAATACTGATACATTAATATTAACTAAAGACCATTATTTACATTAGGTTTCACTCTTTTAGTGTTCACTCTTTGTGTTGTATAATTTTATGAGTTTTGACAAATGTATAAAATCATGTATCCACCATTACAGCATTGTAGAGAAGAGTTTTGCTCTCCTAAAAATGTTGTATGCATTTATCCCTTCTCTTCCCTACCTCCTAATCCCTGATAACCACTGACGTTCTTAACTCTTTCTCTAGTTTGCCTTTTCCAGAATGTCCTGTGGTAGAATCATATAGTATATGGCCTTTTCCCACTAGCTTCTGTCATTTGCAATATACACTGAAGTGGCCTCCATGTCTTTTTGTGGCTTGATAGCTCATTTGTTTTCATCACTGAGTAATATTCCATTTTATGGGTATATAGCATTTTGTTTATCCATTTACCTGTTGAAGGACATCTTGGTTGCTTCCAATTTTGGGCAATTTTGAATAAGGTTGTTATAAATTCATATACAGGTTTTGTATAAACACAAATTTCAACTAATTTAGGTAAACACCTGGCAGCTTGGTTGGTGGTTCATAAGATAAGCTTATGTTTAGCTTTGTAAGAAACTGCCAAATTATCTTCCAAAGTGGCCGTAAAATTTTGCGTTTCCACTGACGAATAGATTCCTGTTGCACTACATTCTTGCCGGCATTTGATACTGTCAGTGTTTTGAATTTTAGCCATTCTGATAGGCATGTTGCCTTAATTTTGTTTTTTATTTTCTGTATTTTATGATGCTTTGACATCTTGGGACCCTGCAAGTTAGGGAGAGACTGCTTCTCCGAGGACTAGCTAATTCCTAGAGCTATCAAATGACTCACTTGTGAGTGTGCCTTTCACATGCCAATCAACCAATCTAAAACCCATAATTCCCAGCCACCACCTTTATGGAACTCTCAAACATAAGCCAATATTTGCCTGTCCTAACCAACCCAACCCAAGTACAGACAACTTGGGACAGCTCCTATACCCCAGAGCCCATTAAAATTGTTCAAACTAGCCGATCCTTAACCTGCTTATTTTACCTGGCCCATTTCTTCCTGTGAAAAACACACTGAAGGTTTTTGTTCATGCTTTCCCAGGGCTCCTTCTGCCTGATGGCTGACCCTAGTGTTGCTCCATGCAGTTCTGCATGGCATGGCATGCCATATGCCTGCTGTTTCTAGGGATCTGTAAGTATAAAAACTTCTTCCTTCATTACAGTCACTTGAAAACGCATAGTGGTATCTTATTGTTTTTTAAATTTGCAAATTTCTAATGATAAATAATATTGAACATATTTTCATATGCTTATTTGCCATCTGTATATCTTTGGTGAGGTTCAGATCTTTTGCCCATTTTTCAATTGGGTTGTTTGTTTGCTTATTGTTGAGTTTTAAGCATTCTTTAGCTATTTTGATTATAAGTCCTTTATTAGATATGTGTTTTGCAAAGATTTTTTCTCCCAGTCTGTGACTTGTCTTTTCATTCTTTAAACAATGTCTTTGATGGAGCAGAAGTTTTTAATTTTAATGTTCAAGGTATCCAATTTTTTTCTGTCATGAATTGTACTTTTGGTGTTACATCTGAAAAATCATTGCCAAACCCAAGGTCACCTAGAATTATTTTTCTCATTTTATCTTCTAGGAGTTTTATAGTTTTGCATTTTGTTTTGATTTTGCATTTGCATTTAAGTCTAAGACCCCTTTTAAGTTATTTTTGTGAGAGGTATAGGGTATGTATCCAGATTAATTTTTTGTATGTAGATGTCCAGTTGTTCCATTCCTATTTGCTGAAAAGACCATCCTTTCTCCACTGTGTTCCTTTGCCAAAGATTAGTTGACAATATTTGTGTGGCATATTTCTGTTTTTTGTTTTGTTTTGTTTTTGAGATGGAGTCTCGCTTTGTCGCCTAGGCTGGAGAGCAGTGGCGCCATCTTGGCTCATTGCAAACTCTGCCTCCTGGGTTCAAGTGATTTTCCTGCCTCGGCCTCCCAAGGTGCTGGGACTACAGGCACCTGCCACCACACCTGGCTAATTTTTTGTATTTTTAGTAGATGGGGTTTCACCGTGTTGGCCAGGCTGGTCTCAAACTTCGGACCTCGAGTGATCTGCCTGCCTTGACCTCTCAAAGTGCTGGGATTACAGGCTTGAACCACTGGACCAGGCCCTATTTTTGAGTTCTTTATTCTGGTCCATTGATCTATTGACCAACTGATCAATTGATCTATTTGTCTGTTCTTCTACCAATACCACACTGTCTTACTCACTGTAGCTCTACAGTAAGTCTTGAAGTTGGTTAGTGTCAACCCTCTGACTTTTTCTTCTTCATTATTATATTAGCAGTTCTAGGTCTTTTATCTTTTGATATAATTCTAGAATCAATTTGTCAATATCCACAAAATAACTGTCTGGGATTTTGGTTGGGATGGCTTTGAATCTATAGTTCAAATTGTGAATAACTGACATTTAATAAATCCAAATCTTTCTATCTATGAACATGGACTATCTCTCAATTTATTCAGATCTTTGGTTCTTTTTTTTTTCCAAAATTTTTTTTAGAGACAAGGTCTTGCTCTTTTGCCCAGCCTGGAGTACAGTGGTGCATTCATAGCTTACTGCAACCTCAAACTCCTGGGCTTAAGTGATCATCCCATCTCAGCCTCCCCAGCAGCTAGGATTACATCTAATCCTAGGCATGTATCTCCATGCCTGGATCATGTTTAAATTTTTTGTAGAGATTGAAGTCTTGCTATATTGCCCAAACTGGTCTTGAACTCCTGGCCTTAAGTGATCCTGCTGCCTCAGCCTCCCAAATTTCAAGGATTACAGATGTGAGCCACAGTGTTCAGCCATAGATCTTTGATTTCTTTAATTAGAATTTGTAGTTTTTTTCTGTATGACCTGGCACATATTTTACGAGAGTTATACCTAAGTATTTCATTTCTGGTGTTGCTAATGTAAATGTTGTGTTTTAAATTTAATTCCAATTGCTAATTAATGATATATAGGAAAGTAAGTGACTTTTATATTATTAACATTATGTTCTGAAACCTTACAATAATTACTTATTTGTTCCAAGAGTTTTTTGGTCCAGTTTTTGGGATTTTCTATGTAGACAATTGTATCATTTGCCAACTTCATATCCCAAACTTTGTACCTTTCGTTTTATTTTCCTGTGTAGCAAGGACTTCTAGTATGATGTTGAGTAGGGGTGGTGAGAAGGGAAATCCTTGTCTTGATTCTGATCTTAGGGCAAAACATGTAGTTTTTCACAATTAAATATGATGTTAGCTACAGGTGTTTTATAGATTTTTTTTTTTTTTATCAAGTTGAGGAAGTTCCCTTCTATTTCCAGTTTGTTGAGATATTTTCTCATGAATGGGTCATGAGTCTCTTGAATGTTTTTTTCTTCATCTATTGAATGATCATATTTTTTTTTGGTTAGCCCATTGGTGTGATGGATTACATTTAATTAATTTTTGAAACGTTGAACCAGCATTGCATACCTGGAATAAGTCACAACTGGATGTGTTATATAATTCATTTTAAATATTGTTGTTTTCAGTCTCTTGTGTGTGTGTGTATATATATATAGTGTGTGTGTGTGTGGATTTGTATACCTATGTTCATGAGAAACTTTAGTCTGTAATTTTCCTTTCTTGTATTGTCTTTGTCAATTTTTGACATTAGTGTAAGGCTGACCTCATAAAATGAGTCAGGAAATGTTTCTTCTGCTTCTATTTTCTGGACGAGATTATAGAGTGTTGGTGTTATTTCTTTAAATGTTTGGTAGAACTTAACAGTGAAACCACCTGGGCTGGTGTTTTCTGTTAATTATTGATTCAAGTTTTTAAATAAACTCGTAACTTGAATAGGCCTATGTATATCTTTGTGTGAGTTTTGGTAGATTGTGTTTTTTAAGAAATTTGTCAGCCAGGTATGGTGGCTCATGCCTGTAATTTCAGTGATTTGGGAGACCAAGGCAGATGGAATGCTTGAGGCTAGAAGTTTAAGACCAGCCTTGGCAACATAGTGAGACCCTGCCTCTACAATTAAAGAAAAAAAAAAAAAAGGAATCTGTCCGTTTCATCTAACTTATCAAACTTGTAGGCATAGACTTATTCATAATATTTATTTATTAAATTGTGGTAAAATATACATGAAATAAATTTACCATTCTAACTCTTTTATTTATTTAATTAGAGACAGGATCCCACTCTGTTGCCCAGGCTAAAGTGCAGTGGCACAATCATGGCTCACTGCAGCCTCAAACTCTAGGACTTAAGAGAGTCTCTTGGATCAGCCTCCAAGTAGTTGGGACCATAGGTATGTGCCACCATGCCCAGCTAATTTTTTAATATTTTGTAGAGATGAGATCTCACTATGTTGCCCAGGCTGGTCTTGAACTACTGGGCTCAAGCAGTCCTCCCGCCTTGGTTTCCCAAAGTGCTGGGATTACAGGCACAAGCCACCACACTTGGCCCTCTTTTTAATTTTTAGTTGTGGTAAAAAACATGTAAAATTGACTATCTTAAACATTTTCAAGTGCACATTTTAGTAATGTTAAATATATTCACATTTTGTAAAACGATCCCTATTTTCCATCGCAAAAACTATTTCCATCTTCCCAAATTGAGACTCCATACCCATTTAACAATAGTTTGCTATTGCCTTCTCCCCCAAGCTTTTGGCAACCATCATTTTACCTTCTGTCTCTGAATTTGACTATTCACCTAATATACATGGAATTATACAGTAGTTGTCCTTTTATGACTCAGGCTTATTTCACTTAGCATAATGTCTTCAAATTTAAACCACATTGTAGCATGTATCTGAATTTCATTCTGTTTTAAGGCTGAATAATATTCCATTGTATGTATATATGACAGTTGGTTTATTCATTTATCTATCAATGGGAACTTGGTTGGTTCCACTTTTTGACTATTGTGAATAATAGTCTATGAAATACGATATTCCTCTATGTCTACCTTTATGCCAGTATCACACTATTTTGATTACTGTAACTTTGAAATAAAGACACTAACAACTTTCAACTTTGTTATTTTAGAAGATTGATTTGGCTATATGTGGTCCCTTAGAATTTGATATGAATTTTAGAATGCATTTTTTATTTCTGCAAAAATTCATTGGA
The DNA here is from genome assembly GCF_047675955.1 of Chlorocebus sabaeus. Classification (NCBI taxonomy): domain Eukaryota; kingdom Metazoa; phylum Chordata; class Mammalia; order Primates; family Cercopithecidae; genus Chlorocebus; species Chlorocebus sabaeus. The sequence continues at coordinate 43,886,495 of NC_132913.1, forward strand.
ATATCTATAGGGATTACATTCAATCTGTAGATTGCCTTGGGGAGTATTAACATCTTAACAATATCAAGTCTTCCAACTTATTTATCACAGGATTTTTTTTTTTATAATTTATTAATGTTTTCTTTAATATATTTAAGGAACATTTTGTATTTTTTACTATACAAGTCTTTTGCCTCCTCAGTTATATTAATTCCTAAATGTTTTTGTTGTTTTTGGCTGGGGGACATGCTATTGTAAATTGAATTATTTTCTTAATTTACTGTTTGGATTATTAATTGTTCATAGGTGGTTTTCTACAAAAAGTCCACAGGAAGGAATAAAAAAATTTAACCTAGTTTAAAGACAGCATTGCCCTGAAGCAGACTATGACTACATTACACCCCAACACAGGGTAGTGGGGAAGGGAAATTAGGCCTAGTGGATATCTCAGGTCTGGAATTAGAAGCAGTACTGCTAGTTGTCTCCTTTATTCTGGAGTAAGATATCAGATGAGAAGTATGAATCTACACTGATCAATGGACAGTGGCTAACAATTTATAGAGGGTCAGGGACTTAAAGTGATTAAGATTATTGATGAGGAGGTTGTTGTCCAGAAGGTGTAAAGGAGAAGTATGTAGCTGGCTTTTTGAGGAAGAAGGAGCTTAATGCTCAGGTAGAGAATACTTCTTTTGTGAATGTTATTTAGCTTCTTTCTTATGTTCCCTTAGTGCTTGCTTGAGAAAAGATAAATAAAATAGCAAAAATGTAGGAATAAGAGGTTATGTATGTTGAATTAGAGTAGGTTAGACAGTGATAACAAGCAGATCTCAGATTTACAATGACCCAAACATAATAAAAATGTATTTGTTGTGTTCATCACCATTCAAGACACATTTTTTTTTTCTTGTAGGTAGGTGGCCCAGGCTCATAAAAGACTTCCATGTTTACCAGAATGTCTGCTAACATTTTCTAGTGAATATGTAAAAGAATATGGTCGGGGCAGTCTATTGAAACAGCAACAGAATGCTATAGTTACCAAGCAAATAGAGAGAGAATTAAAATTTGCCTAGAGTCCTGCAAAAATTGTTATTCACTAGGAGTGACATGTTGGAAATCATTTCTGATATGTTTTGAGGCTTTTACTCTTTGTAAATATCCAGCCCATGTCTTTGGCAGTTGAAAGTATTCCTAGAACACTGAAAGGTTGATAATTATTGGTATAAGGGTGATTTGTTTACATGACCATCTTATTTGCTGGACTGTGCACTCCCCTCGGACAATGATCATTTTATTATTCTTTGATTTCCAGTTTCTTAGATAGTGCCTACTAAAGCAAAAGTGCAATAAAATTAGGTGAATCCACCCTAAAGGAATTTTGTATTCCTTTTAAAGAATATACATGTACGAAAGTAGCAAATCATCAGACTGAGAAGGCTACAACTAATATTGAAAACAGAATCCTGAAGTCTTGATTTCTATGCTGTCAACACACGCTGTAGCAGCAGTTCTGCGCTGAGTTAAATCTGGGCAGGGCATAGGAGACTGCTTCCTGATGAATATTTAATTCATGATAGAAAATCGCTTTAGTCTCTGGGTGAGGTGTATGAGGAGTAACATGAAAAACAACGAAAATAAATAAATCTATTTGGTATACTCATCTTTTCATCAGATGCAAAAAAAAAAAAAAAAAAAAAGCATTTTAAATCACAGTGCATGGGAAACTGCTAAAAAAGTAGAAAGAAAAAAGAGCTTACTATATACATTAGGCAAATTCAATTTGCACATAAATTAGAAACTTGAGTAGCAACAACTCAAAGAGTGGTGAAGAAAAGCTACTGTATCAGCAGGTTTACAATCTAGCCAGTTTGGTATCTTGACTGAGTTATAAATAATGAAACCTCAATCTGTTCTTCAAATATATTTTATGAATAGTTTGGAATTTTTAGAGCACGCGTCATAGGTTCAGAAATAAAGTCTAATTAGCTAAAGGGAAATGTACTAGCATAAAAACATTCTGACTTCATAAAAATTTCTTCTGTGTGCTGATTAAAGTGGGTCACGCTCACACCTAGAAAATGCTGCTAATTTTTAGAGATGTATTTAGTTTCAGGTTAAAGGTTTGTCATAAACTATGTATGCCACTTGGAGAGAGGCTTTTTCTTTTATGGCTTTCATATGACATGATCAATATTTTCTTAGTCCTTGTTTATTTGTCAGAAGTACAGACAGATAAGTCTTGCATTTTTCAAAAACAGATTCTAATTTCTTCTTTGATGTTATTTCTGAAAGAAATCCTGTATAAAGTAAGATGTATAAATTCCTATAGTTAATGAATGAAATCATAGTTACTCTTTTAATCTTTTGATCTAGTAAGAAAACACACGCAAGCAAAAGCCCAAGCTGATAATATAACTTTCAGAATTCATATAAGGAAAGCAGTATGGAGATCAAACCACAGAAGGACAGAATGGCTTGGTATGGTTCTAAGGGAGTAGTAAATAGCATGAGTCACATTTTATTTCTCAGTGGCTTGTCTTTGATTTAGAAAATGTGACTTCCCATGCTGAAGCAAATGTTAGAAGAGAATTACAATAATTTATGTCAGGCAAGATACAGAAAATTTTGATATGGTAGATATTGCTAACTGTTCACCAAAATACGTTTCTTCTTTTTCCTGGACACAGAGCTAAGCTACATTTCTAAGCCTGTCTTGCAGTTAGGTATGGGTGTGTGACTTCATTGTAACCAATGAACTGTGAGTGATAGCTCCAGGCAAGGCCCACAAAACTTCCTATATGGACTCCTCCACATTCTGTCCTCTTCTGCCTAGTGAATGGAGATGATGATAAGATATCTAGGAGACCAAGGAGCCACAAGATGGAAAGATTATCAACTGAATCACCATGTAAAAGACAACTCACTGTTGATAAAGAAGATGTCTGTCTTGAACTACTAGAGAGTGAGAAAAAAATTTTATTGTGTTTGAGTCTAACTCTGTGTCTTTGTCTCCATGTATACATGTACATATTCTAATAGAACATATATATTCTAGTAGAATATGCATGTGTGAATAGATACATAATAGAATATACATATATGTACATTTCATAGAATAATGGAATATACATATATGTATATGCTGTTAGTTTCAGTATTCGTCTATACTAATTCATCTGGTATATATGAGAATAATAATTTTCTTGTATCTTAATTTATTGGGAGCTAGAGAGTAAAACAGATAGAAAAAAAACCTTACTGGTTGGACTGTACCCATGTGCATTTTTATAAGGCAAACTGTAGGTTTCACTGGGAGTCTATAACTTAATGCTAAATAAATACAAATTTTAGCCTTGGTCAGATAGGTAATAAAGTTTGGAGCACTGGAAGAATATATGCTCTAGGACACAGGGTGACTTAACAGTATGGGATCTAGATTTCTCAGTTTCTAGTCTCCTATTTTATTTCCTAAGATGTCCAGGTTTTGAAAGCTTTGGCCCTGTCGTAACTATAATTTAAAGACCCATTCAAAAAGCAACAAGGAAAACAGTTTCTCTTTTGTAGAAAACTCTTACACATCTCCATTTGTATGCAATGTTTTTGTTTTCATGTATTTTTTTTGTTGCTGTCACTGATATGCTAATGATATGCTATTGCTATCTGGAATGCATTCAGCTACACACCACTGATTTCATTTTTGTGCAGAGAAGCAAAAACCTGAGACTTTAGCAATGATTATAATCTTCTGCTCAGTGAAGAAAGGCTGGGAGGCACAGATTTAGATACATGTATACAAAAAAAAAAGAGATGGTGATAATCTTATTAACCTTGAATTTTTCATCTCCTTTGAGTCTTCATGTTGCAAAGTGAGAATTCTGGCAGGTGGTGGCCAAATTTTAATTTTGTTGTTGATTTACTACAAACTCAATACTCTTTCAGGAAATAAGAGGGGGAAACTGCTTATATGGAAACAAATCAGAAATTGAAATTTCAAAAGCAATTTTTAAAAATTAGTTTGCTGCTAAGCAAAATAGAAATTATTCTGTTTCTTTTAATACTTGTTATAGAATTAAAATGTATGGCCATATGATGGAAATATACACATGTGCATGGGTGTTTGTATGTATTTATGTATATTCTTCATTATTAACATTTAATTTTTAAAACAATCCCTGAAGAAATGTTCATATTTTAGAAAAAAGAGACACTATAGATATCCATGTGTTTCAGTAATTATCCCTAAAGAAGTAGCAGAAAATGTTTTATGTCAATTTAAGAAACATTTGGGCTGGGTGTGGTGGCTCATGCCTGTAATCCCAGCACTTTGGGAGGCCAAAGTGGGAAGACCACTGAGCCCGGAAGATTGAGGCTGCAGTGAGCTATATGACTGCACCACTGTACTCCAGTCTGGGTGACAGAGTGAGACTCTGCCTCAAAAAAAAAAAAAAAAAAAAAAAAAAGAGAGAGAGATATTTAATGAGAGTCAGCTAGGCACTGAGCTAGCTGATGGAGAAATAGGTATGAATTAGACAATTAGACATACTCCATGGCTTCAACATCAGAGAGGTTCCATTTGATAAGTCAGAAGTGAATGTTAATTTGCAAGACAGTTTCTACCTTATTTGGGACAAGTGATCCCTTTCTTAGGATTTTGCCTACACATCTGCTAAACTAAATCTCAAATTTCCTTGTACTGAGACGCTGCATAAACCATAGCTTTGGAATCAGAAACTCGAGTTCAAATTCTCGATTTCAACATATATAGCTCTGTTTTGAACAAGGTCTGTGTAGGTACGTTACTTATCCCCCACTCTGCCTCAGGTTCCTCATCTGAAAATGTGTACAGTAAGAGAATCTAATATTATTATAAGTAAATAACTTTGCAAGTGCCATATTTATGGTATGTTATCAAAAATAACAGTGCTTAGGGGAGAGGGGAAGGATAGCATTAGGACATACCTAATGTAAATGATGAGTTAATGGGTGCAGCACACCAACATGCCACATGTATACATATGTAACAAACCTGCATGTTGTGCACCTGTACCCTACAACTTAAAATAAAATAAAAAATTAAAAAAATAAAAATAAAGAAATTAGATAATTGTAAATAAAAATAAATGTTTATTAAAAAAAAAGATTGAGCCTCCTACAGCAACTGATCCACCTCCTCTCTAGTGACCAACTAGACCAAAGGATGGGGCAGTTTTTGCTAGTCGAGACAGAAACACTTGGCTGGCTACGGTGGTTCATGCCTATAGTCCCAGCACTTTGGGAGGTTGGTCGAGGTGGGAGGATTGCTTAAGGGCAGGAGTTCGAGACCAGGCTGGACAACAAAACAAGACTGCCCCCCGCCACCATCTCTTAAAAAAAAAAAAAATTAGCCAAGTGTGGCAGCGCATGCTTATGGTCCCAGCTACTCCCCGGGAGGATGAGGCAGGAGAATCGCTTGAGTCCAGGAGTTTGAGGCTGCCGTGAGCTATGATCATGCCACTGCACTCCAGCCTGAGCAACAGAGTGACACCCCAACCCTAAAACAGAGAGAGAGAAACACACACACTCTACAAAAGGTTTTATTATTATAGAATCTTCTTGCTAGGTGTGGTGAAGTGAATAGTCTTGGAGAAGTATGATTGGATTGAAAAAGTATGACCTAATGACAATAAACTGGAGAGAAGAAAAAAAACCAAACAGTGCTTGAAGGAAGAAGGAATACAAGCAATTTTAGAGCATTGTGCAAATAACTGAGAAAATTAACTTGTTTTTAGCACAAATTACACATACTGCATTTTCAACATATATAGTTTCATACTACTCTTAGAACTCTTTTGAAGCCAAAGAGCTCACCTTTCTAGAGGGAGGTGTTAAGTTTCAGATGGGTTAAGAGATTTACTCAAGATTACTGAACCTGTAAGTGGCAGGAATTGATTGAGATTTTGAATAGGTGTGATTCTACTGCACCTCACAGCCTTCCTAAAAGGCTAAATTGCTAACCAATGGTAAAGGTTTTTACCAGCAGTGAAAATATTCATACAAATAGGTCTTTGAAAAAACACAAATATAACAAACTATCCAAGTCAAGCTCAAAATTATCTCATCTTTAAACTTAGATTCTTTAAATGTCAGTTTCCACTTAGGAACCATTGTTGGGTATGTTCCCAGGCAAGCAGAACTGGAGAGTTAGAGTTGCTTTAAAAGTGTGTGCACGGCCCAACCTGTATTACTGTGTGGGGTGGTCTTGAGTAGAGTCTTCCTCTAAACTTTGACAGGACATGTACCCTGAGGTAGATAGTATAAGCCACTATTCACGGTTTCTATTTGTACTTAAGTGTCTGACTGAACAGTGACTGGGAGGTAATAGTCCAACTACCTACAGTTTATATGTGTGTTGCTGTGTGAGTCCTAGAGTAGAAGGAAGAGTAGCCCTGGGGACCAGGGCTGTAAATTTGCCTTGGGAGAAATAATTTCCTTTGAGTGATGTACACCAGCTTTACCCACACAGTTAGAAAATCTTATTTCTCTTTTTATCTCTCATTGTCCTTGCATTAAAATATTCCTTTTCCTAATCACCAATACCTCCACCATTTTATTTTGGACTGATAAAATTCCCCTTACTCTTTCTATAAAAGAAAGCATTTCTGTCTTTAATTAAGGTGGTGAATTATGGCTTAAGGGGTGGTTTTCTGGTAGAGAAAAGGAGTTAACACTCAAATTATTAAGATATGGTAGTGATTGAACAGAGCATGATGTTTTAATTCCTTACTACTAGAGGTTTTAGTAATATTTAAAGTCCTTCTAAACATTTAATAGGGAAACAAGTTTACTGCCTACTCCTAAAATTCATTGAAATTCACAAAAACAAAGACTAGAGTACCTAACAATTGTCTAAAAGGAATTATTAGATCTTTTCTAAAGGATATTTTGGGATCCTTAAACCATGAAAGTGGCTTTTATGTTTCACAAAGCAGCCTCTCACTAGTTATTTACCTCAAATTAGAGATTTCTTAAAATTCTTTGTAAAATTGGGCAGGTGCAGGTTGAGACAAGTGGCATTTAGCAATTTCACTGTGGAACACATTTTCCAAGACTAAAAATGATGGCAAATGTGTATACATAATGATTTTGAGCAGTTCTAACCAACTGAGCTTTCTGAGATGAAGGAAATAACCAATATGGTAGCCACTAGCCACATACTGAGTGCTTGAAATATAGCTAATGTGATTCTAATTTAATTTTAATTTTAATTAAAGTTCGATTTAAATAGCTGGTGGTTTCTGTATTGGATAGTGCAGCTTTAGAGAGATCACTGATGTTTTGTCATTGCTTTGTAGTGATTTAACGAGATCATAAGCTTGAGGTAATAGGCCTTAAACTCTAGGAGATTATAGCAGCAGCCATTTCACCTGCAGCTTGTAGTACTTACTTTGAATATTTCTTTTTAGATTGAAACTTCTTAATAAATCCAAAGTAGAAAAGAATATGTTCTTTGTTGAAATATGTCCATTTAAGAAAATTGTTGCTACCATTTTCTAGTTTATTTTAAATACTTTAGCCTATCATTCATTTCTTTTCAGGGATAAATTTGGTTTTAGATTTCTATCCAATGATGGGAAGTCATGCCTCACAGATCTGACAGGTTTCACATGAGAGCATGTTGACATATTTATTGGCTACAATGGGTATAATAAAATGGGCGAAATGAACAAAAGATAAGGTAGTTCATGCAGCATGTAGTCCATTATTTTGCAATATAAAAAACCCTCATCTCATTGCAGATCAAAAAGCATTTCACAAATTCCCCAAACATAAATAAGAGAAGAAACATAAAACTACATAACTCCATGAAATAATGTTCAGCAGCAGTGGGAAATGTAATGTTCAGATTAAGTCATTAGGCTGAACAGAATCAGTGCATGAAGAAGTCAAAAGTTGTAAGAAACCCGTCATCTGCCTCTATTTGGAATTCACTTATATACCTACATTGAGAGACTTGTCTGCCCGTGAAGCTGCAAACTGCGTGTGTCCTGGATGTAACAGAGACACAAGAAGCTGTACGTGAGAAATGTGCCAGTCCCACTGCTCTGAAGAAATTCCTGTCTCACAGGGAGTTTGGACCTGAATCGCTGTTCACTATGTGAAGTGAATAAAGGATGAAAAATCAAGGGAAACAAAGTTCTTTGAATTGGAGTAATCCATACACAGGTGTGGACCTATATCCAATAAAGTATTAAACAACAGTAACAAATACACACATGCATACACACCACACACACACACACACACACACACACAGAAATGTAAACTGAAAACCAGTCTGTGCTCAGACAAAACAGTTTTTTAGACCTCTGTTAAGTGATAATTGAATCTAATGTTACAATCAAAAGAATAGAGAGGACAACTGTTTTCCATATTTTGAACAGAAGTTTATTAGTTGATATCCCTCAATTAGACTTTTCTGAAGTCTCTTTTGAAGGTACTTGGAAATAAGCCATAAATGAGTGGAATAAATGAGAACGTCCTCTTTGAAATGAAAATGGAAAGAAATATCTGAATAATTTTGGTCATAAGCTGTTTTTACTTAAACTTGCTAATCACTCATTTCTTTCATTAACATGCTGTGCACACAGCATAACTTATGTACATTAAAGTTACAGATAAGCCAGTGGATATGGCTGTGGGAAGTAGCATCTTAATGTGGAAAACAATCTTATCTTTTATTTTTATTTCTCTTCCCTTGTAATTTTTATTTGATAGTATTCCTTGATGAAAATTCTTTTTAGTGACTCCTGGTCTCTAATTTTTTCAAACTTTTCATCAAAAAGAAGAGTGCAGAGAACTGACCAGAAGCAATTACTTCATGAAGTACGCTTATTTCTGTGGTGAGCTACAGGAAATAAAGCTAGAAAGCTTTTCCTTGAATCATTATTATTTTTATTGTGGTAAAAACCACATAACATAAATTTTATCATTTTAACAATTTTTAAGTGTACAAGGTGGTAGTGTTATGTATATTTACATTGTTGTGCGACAGATCTCTAGAACTTTATTATCTTGTGAAACTGAAGCTCTATAGCCATTAAACTAATTTCTCCTTTCTTCTCCCCCAGTCTTTGCAACCACCTGTCTACTTTCTGTCCCTGTGATTTGGACTACTTTAGAGACTTTGTATAAGTGGAATGGCACAGCATTTGTCCTTCTGTGACTGGTTTATTTCACTTAGCATATGTCCTAAGGGTTCATTCACATTGTTGCATATGACAGAATTTCCTTTTTAAAATGCTGCATAACACTCCATTGTGTATATACCACATTTTCTTTATCCATGTATGTGTTGATGGAGAGTTGGTTTGCTTCCACTTTTAGCTATTGTGAATAATGCTGCAATGAACAAGGGTGTGCAGATATCTCTTAGAGATCCTGCTTTGAATTATTTTGGATTCAAAATATATACCCAGAACTGAGATTACTGGCTACATGGTAATTCTATTTTAAATTTTTTGAGGAACCTCCAATCTGTTTTCCATAATAGCTGCACTATTTTACACTCCCACTCACAGTGCACAAGGGTTGTAATTTCTCCACATCTTCACCAGCACTTGTTATTTTCTGTTCCTTTGATAGTGGCAATTCTAATGCGTGTGAAGTGATATCGCATTGTGATTTTGGTTAGCATTTCTCTTATGATTAGTGATGTTGAGCATCTTTTTGTAGGCTTATTGGCCATTTGTATGTCTTCTTTGGAGAATTGTCTATTCAAGTCCTTAGCCCATTTTTAAATTGGTAATTTGTTTTTTTGTGGTTGAGTTGTAGAAGTTCCTTATATATTCTGGGTATTAACCCTATATCAAATACATGACTTGCAAATATTTTTTCACATTCCATAGGTTGCTTTTTTTCTGCATTGATTGTTTCCTTTGATAGCTTTTAGTTTGATATAGTCCCATTTATTTGTTTTTTCTTTTGCTGCTGGTGATTTTGTCATATGTGTCATATCCAAAAAATTATGTCACAACCAATGTCTTGAGACTCTTCCTGTATGTTTTGCTGTAGGAGTTTTGTAGCTTTGGGGCTTATATTTCACTCATTTTGAGTTAATTTTTGTGTATAATGTTAAGGGTGCAAAATAATTATTTTGCAAATGGATACCCAGTTTTTCCAATACTACTCGTTAAAGATACTGTCCTTTCCCCATTGTGTAGTGTTGGCATCCTTGTTGAAAATCATTTGACCATATATATAAGGGTTTGCTTCTGGCCTCTCTATTCTGTTCCATTGATCCAAATATTTAACTTTACGCCAGTACTACATCATCTGGATTACTGTTGCTTTATTGTATGCTTTGAAATCAGGAAGTGTGAGGCCTCCACATTTTCCTTCTTTTCCACATTGTTTTGGTTATTTGGGGTCCCTTGAAAATCCACATGAATATTAGGAATGTTTTTTCTATTTTTACAAAAAATGTCATTGGGATTTTTATAGGGATTGCATTGAATTTTTAGGTAGCTGTGGGTAGTATAAACATTTTAATAATATTAAATCTTCCAATCCATGAGCATGAGATTTCCTTGTATCTTTTAAAATTGATTTTACCAGTGTTTTATAGTTTTCAGTGTGCAATTTATGTACTCCTTTGGTTAAATTTATTCTTAAGTTCTTTATCTTTTTTCATTTTTTTCATGCGATAGTAAACGGAATTGTTTTATTTATTTCTTTTTAGGATTGATGCTCCTCTGTTTGTTTTGTTTTGTTTTGTTTTATTTTAGAACAGAATCTTGCCCTGTTGCCCAGGCTGGAATGCAGAGGCATGATCAGGTGGCCTTCACTTCCTATGCTCAGGCAGTCCTGGTGCCTTTGCCACCTGAGTGGCTGAAACTATATGCACGTGCCACCACACCTGGCTAATTTTTTTGATTTTTAGAAGAGACGAGGTCTTGCTATGTTGCCCAGGCTGGTCTTGAACTCCTGAGCTCAAGTGATCCTTCTGCCTCAGGTTCCAAAAGTGGTGTGACTACAGGCATGAGTCACCTTGCCCGGCCTTTGAATTCTTAAGTAGGCAACTTAATGCTCCAATATGAAAATAGCAACTGATCATCTTAAATTCTTCATTAACAAGGCAAGAAGTCAGAACAAAAGACATTATTTTATCACCAGTACAGCTCCTTCAGTATTGAATATTCTGATTTAAATACAGGGAAAAGATTTTTAAAAATACTTCATAGTGTTTGCTATGTACTGGAAAACAAACATGATTATTATCATTTTCAGTGAAAACTGTATTAGAAATCAAGAATCTGATTAAACATTGTTTTTCATCATAACATGGTGACAATCACAGACCTTCTGGAAAGTGATATACTGAATTAATCATGCCACATTAATAATAATTACTGATTATATATATAATAGTGCAAAATATAATGTGTACTTTGCACTCATGCTGTATCTATTTATATAGAACTGTCATTTTTTTTTTCTAAATTTAAATGGTAAACTATCTTTAAAGGCATAAATTTCTGTCAATGAAAACATCCTAAAATTTTATTCAGTTGATGATCTACAGTCACAGACTTAGAGTGGTTTGGCTTAGATTTTTTTGACTTTATAATAGTATGAAAGTAATATGCATTTACTAAACGATATATTTCAAATTTGCAATTTTGATCTCTTCTTGGGCTAGCAATATGCCCAAGAGAGTAGCACAGTGTACTGTGATACTCTCTCTCAGGCTGGGCAGCAGCAGTGAGCCGCTACTTCCAGTCTGCCACATGATCACAAGGATAAACAACAGATATATTCTACAGTGCACTGTGTTGCCAGATGATTTTCTCCATCTGTAGGCTAATACAATTGTTCTAAGCACATTTAAGATAGGTTAGATGGAGCTATGATGTTCAGTAGGTTACGTGTATTAAATGCTTTTTCAATGTAGCAGTATTTTCAACTTACTATGGATTTATCAGGATGAGCCCCACTGTAAGTTAAAGAGGATTTGTATCTCTTTATTGCATCTCTACCACATGCTGCTGAAAAGGATAGACTAAGAACCTGCTTCTAGCAGATCTTTTCGCTAGTGAAGGCAGAAACAGAGAACAACCCAGTAAAAAAATTGTCTGAGTTAGACAACTTCAGATTATAAGTTCCATGACTGAAATAATGTAGGGGGATGGGATGAAAAGAGATTGCAGGAATGGGAGGCAATTGGTTTTGGTGGGAAGAAACAGTTTTCCTGAAAAGAGAGCACTCTAGAGAAGACGGGAAGGAGAAAAAGAGAAATAGTCATTTCAAGATTTGGGAACAGGATGCACCTGCGCAGGGGAATGAATAAGAGTGCAAATCTCCAGCCATCAAAGACCTTGGCACATTCAACACAAATAAATTTGGTGTCGCTGGAATTTAAGCAAATAAAAAGAATGTTAGGAGTTGAGACCAGAGTGATGCAGGGATCAGTTTATGCAAGGCTCTGTAGACCACGGTGAACAGTTTGAATTTTAAGTATAATCAGAAGCCACTGGAGAGTTTTAGGCTCGTCTGTGGAAATGAAACGATATAAGCTGTATGGTCAAAAGAAAATATTGGCTGTTGAAAAGAGAATAAATGCAAGGACCAAGCATGGACGTAGTTAGAACTGATGGTGGCTTTGATGAGGCTAGGCTTCTACTTCGAATCCACAGATCTTACAAAGGGACAGGTTGTCCAAATAACGTGCAGCGAAATCAATGAATGAAAAAAGCAAGGAGCATATGTGATTATTGGGCATACTAGTGCTTTACTAAATGAACTTCATGACTTCCCTTTGAAGTAAACTTTTGGATATTCCATTTGGAAAGTTATTTACAAATAATTATCAAACATGTTTTTACAGGAAGGTAAGAGAAGGTAATTTCATTTAAAACAGACAAATTAAAACGACTTATACTACTTTGTGGGTAGTGAGTTGTATTTTCACCTGAAATGACTGAAAAAATATTTTTACAGGAAACTTATTTAATTGAAGCTATTGTTAGGCACTGCAAATATGTTTGGCTCATGCGACAGTTCCTAGGAATTTATACATGGGTTCAGAGTGTTGTTCAGGCACCAGAAAATAAACCTCCAAGCTATTTACTGCCTCCATGATATATAAAGTTTGCAGCTTTGATTTTGTGTGATTATGTTCAGCAATGGTGACCTTTAGAGGCAACAATATTGAAGTGTAATGAGGAGATGTTTGATCACTGGTATACAATGAAGAGTTGGTGCTACTTCCCCATTTCTTCCTGGAATTTGTGAAATTCAACTGACAGGCTTTAACCTTTAGACTGCTGAAGTTATAAAATGTATAGGGATTTAGGCTGTTTATACAACACGTTAGATATATGAAACTTTTAGACAGTGTAGCTTCCTTTATCATCTGGTAAAATGATTTTGTATATTTAATCATATCAGTCACTGGTAACCATGACAAGCTGCACTCGGGTATATCATGAAGTATATGAAGTGTAAGTTGATGAAAATAGGAGTGGGGGCCATCATGTAAAACAAATAGACAGTGGGCATTCTCCCCAGACCAGGCATTTTCAAAATAGATGGATAATGCTTCTCTACTTCTGTTTCCTTTCCATCCAGGGTAGCAGAGAAGCTAGTAAGAGATGACCTGTGGGCCCTGCTTGCTAAAAATTTCCATGAACTCAAGAATGTTTTAAATAAAGGAAAGGTAAGAGTGAGGTGCAAATGGATTAGAGGCTGTGATTACCAGCCTCCTTTAGAGGTATAATTGTTGATGGGAATGTTGGTGAGGGAGAAAGGAAACCGGTGAGAACAGAAGCTCAGGATCTGTGGCCCCATGATTGTTTGAATGATTCATAGTAGTGGAAGATCCCCCAAATAAATTATTCCTAGTTCTTTTTTATAAATCATTTTACTAAATTGCTGATTTCTTGGCTGGAAGCAGTAAGGAATAACTGATAAAGCAACCAGCTTTTCCTGATTAACTATAGGGTTTTGATTCTCTAGGTAAGAATTTATAGAGTACAGTCCTCTATTGGTATCCGTGGAGGATTGGTTCCAGGACCTCCCTCAGATACCAAAATCTGCAGATACTCACTCAAGTGCTGCCTGATATAAAATGGTTTGGTATTTGCATATAACTTAACTTACATCCTCCTGTATATATAAACTCATCTCTAGATTACTTATAATACCTAATATAATGTAAATCCTATGTAAATAGTTGTTAGACTGTATTGTTCAGAGAATGATGACAAGAAAAAGTCTGTACATATTCAGTATAGACACAATTTTATTTAGACTATCTTCTGTTTGAGGTTGGTTGAATCCACCAATGCAGAACCCACAGATATGGCAGGGTGGCAACTGTGTAGAACAGTGTGTCTCATTTCCAAATAAGCTTATGATTACATGCATATGTATTAGTGATAGGAATTTAATCTGTAGGGAGAAATAATTTACCTTAGGTATTAGTTTAAAAACATATATATATATATGTATATATGAAATAGAGAATTAAATACAGAACCTATTTCTGGGCACTCATGTAAATACGAAATTTCCACCAAAATTGAATGTTCATGCCTCTTGCCTAGTTGACAATACCATGGCAATAAAATACATTTATTAAATGCCAAGTAACATTTGAAGATTCTAGAGTTGATTCAACAAGCATGGCCATTGACTTCTATGACCTTGTTCTTTTTAAGACAAGTTCTAATCTTATTTATTTTTGTACCCCTAGTTTTTTTTTTTTTTTTTTTACACAGAATCTGGAAGACAGACACCAAGTAAATTTATACTGAATGAATAAAGGAATGATTGAAGATTAAGCTTACTAAAGAAAAATTAAATGCCTTAACAAATAACATGATTAAAGAATTGGTGTTTTGTATTCCATATAGAAAAATGGGGACAATGTGAATAATGTAGCATGTTCCTTAAAGAAAATCAAGTTCATTGAATGTTTACAAAAGCTGGAGCTAAGTAGATTGAAATGTAATTCAGATGGGTCAGAAAATGTTTGCAAACATTTGGAATTCAAGGGTGTGAAATTCAAAGCGTAGTTAGAAGAAAGACATGGTGATATGTAAACTTAAGGTGTTTTCTTCAAGTATTTTGCATATCTTTGTATTCAAGTCCTTTTAAAAGGCATAGGTTTTTGGAGTCCCATATAAAATAAAAGAATTCACCTGCCAAATCTTGAGCTGTTTTTCCACATGTTTCCAATATTAGTATCAGACAACAGTAATCTCTGATATTTAGAATGTAAATGTTTCTGAGAGTGGTTATTCCTGTCTTCTCTTGAGAGACCTGAGAATCAACTGGTGAGAAAGAGCCTCAAAATTGTCTTGCACAGTTTCCCCATGATTCCAGGAAGAATATATTCCACCCATCAGGAAAATGGCTGGTTATCCTATGGTGTTGGATATCTTATAGTCTTACCTATACTACAAAATCATGTGAGGCTTTCCTTCTCTGTCTCCAGTTATATACCCACTGTATTATTGTCTAGGTTAGTGGCTTTCAAACTGTGCTGTGAGGACTGGACCAATCAGGCTCTCTATACGTGTTTAAGCAGTTGGAGTTGAACGAGTAGTGAGTGAGTAGAGCTCCCCTTGACTTTCTTTGGATAGAGAAGTTCTACTTGATAAGATTGCATTTGACAAAAAACCTCTGGTGCTAAAATAAAAGTTGGAACCTATGAGTACATAATTAAATGCCCATTTTGTTCAGTTTGGAGGCTAAGAGGTATATGCAGAGGTGGTTTTGTTTTTGTTTTTGTTTTTTTTGTGTTTTTTGAGATGGAGTTTCACTATTGTTGCCTAGGCTGGAGTGCAATGGCATGATCTTGGCTCACTGCAACCTCCGCCTCCCAGGTTCAAGTGATTTTCCTGTCTCAGCCTCCAGAGTAGCTGGGATTACAGGTGCATGCCACCACGCCTGACTGATTTTTGTATTTTTAGTAGAGACGGGGTTTCATCATATTGGTCAGACTGGTCTTGAACTCCTGACCTCAGGTGATCTGCCCTCCTCGGCCTTCCAAAGTGCTGGGGTTACAGGTGTGAACCACCATGCCCGGCCTGCAGAGGCATTTTTTCATAGACTACTCTCCATAGCCTAATTTTCTTTCAACTGGAATTCCTATTAAATTTCAAATATTACTTTAAATATTAAATATTTTGAAAGTTCAGAGGATATAGCAACAGCAAGGTGAGGATGGTATGTAATTTGGAGGACCCTCTTAAGAAATATAATACAGAACTATGAATACCAAATTCCCAGGGCCTCTGGCAAATATTTGGAAAGGGCCCAATGTAACTGAGGGGCCTGAATCTTCATTAGCTTCATAGGAAAGCCTACTTCGAATTAGACATGTGGAAAGAAAGAATGTTAATATCAGTGAATGCTTTTTAACGTACATTTCACTTATGAAAGTTCCAGGAAACCAGGACAGTTGTGAAAAAGCAACCAGATTTAAATTATTTTTTAAAGCTGAAGATTAGAAGAAGACATTTACTAAAAATGGGATATATTTTTAAATGATCGCAAGTTATGAAGTCTTAGTTACTTTAGTATTTACATAAAAGAGATGAGGAAATGTTGAAATGGCATTGAAATTAGTGAGAATAGGAGCAGATCTAAGAGTTGTGTGGTATGACTACATTATGAGGCCTGACTCAAGGTGTGGTAGGATTAAAATTCACAGAAGTAAGGGCAGGCAAAAGGGATCCTGAAACTTACTCCATGACTCTCCAACATGATGCAAGTGTTCACATTCAGTGTCTTTAGAACTTCAATTTCTGAACCTTTTATACTATTACTAGAAATTATTTGCAAAATTCAGATTTTTCTTACCTAAATGAGATGAAACCTAGACCTGTTGAGTTCCATTGTAACCATTTTAGAGCCCAGGGTGGTTAATTTTATTTGTAATTATGGTTGGTGAAATAATCTTATTCTTTTATTATTTTAAATTAATGTTCATTGAGTACTTAGTATGTATAAGATACTTTACATACGTGATTTTATTTCATCCTTATATTAGCTAATAAGATAGGTTATTTTATCATTTCACATTGTAGATAAGGGAACTGAGGAATTTCAATGTTGAATATTTGCCCAAGGTCACCAGGCTTTAGTATGGTGGTGAAGGAAGTTTTAGTTAGGCTTTCTGATTTTAATGCCTATATTCCTAGCTACGATGCCATATTACTAACAAGGCAATTATTAGTAAGTAATCTATTTGCTTGAGTTGCCATAACAAAATACTACAGACTGGTTGGCTCAAACAACATAAATTTATTTGCATCCAGTTTGGGAGACTGGAAGTCCAAGATCAAGATGCCATCAGGGCTGGTATCTGGTGGGTGCTTTTCCCTTGGGTCCAAGATGGGTGCCTTCTCACTCTGTGCTCATGTGCTATTCTTTGTGCGAGGAGAGAGAAGTGAGTTCTCTGGTGTCTCTTCTTATAAGGACACTAATCCTATTGAATCAGGGCCCTACCCTTGTGACCTCATTTAATCTTAATTACTTCCTTAGAGACCCCATCTCCAACCATAGTCACACTGAGAGTTAGGGCTTCAATATATGAATCTTGAGAAGGATACAATAGTTCAGTTCATAACAGATAATTCTCCTTACTTTTCAAAAGAGTTATTTTTCAAGTTAATTATGTCTTGGTCTATTGTATAAGAATGACCATTTACACACTACTTTCTTCCTCCGACTCACATGGAGGCTGCTTCTAACTTCCATCCAACCCTCCTTTGAGAGAGCATCTCCACTGCCCAGTCACCAGTCCCCACCTGCTGACTGCTGGGGAGACTATGACCATGTCATCTTCTCAACCAGTCCCAGCTCCTTATCTCTTTTTCTGCATGGAGCACTAGAAGACCTGGAGCCTGAAGGACTCTCTTTTCATCTATTTTCTTTTATCTTTCACTTCTTGCAGTTTTGATATTTCTACTTCAGATAATGGTTCTGATAACCGTAACCCATTTTCTTCTTTGCTCTGCTCTTGTCTACCTAGCTCTTTTTTTTTTTTTTTGATGGAGCCTCACTCCATTGCTGAGGCTGCAGTGCAGTGCACTGCAAGTTCTGCCACCCAAGTTCAAGTGATTCTCCTGCCTCAGCCTCCCGATTAGCTGGGATTACAGACACTTGCCACAGCGCCCGGCTAATTTTTGTATTTTTAGTAGAGGTGGCTATGCTGGTCTTGAACTCCTGACCTCGTGATCCACCTGCCTCCGTCTCCCAAAGTGCTGGGATTACAGGCGTGAGCCACTGCAACTGGCCAGCTGTTGCGTTTCTTAAGAAAAAATATTTTCCATGTTAATTTTACCTGTGAATTGTAAAACAAGCAAAACAAATCAAAACAAAACAAAACTTTGCTACTAATCATGATGGACAAAGGAATGGGCTTTACTAAGGATAAGCCTGCTTCAAGGAAAAATAAAACCTTAGATTGAGATAAAAATCTTAAAACGAGAATGACTCAGGATTCCACTTCATAGACTCAGTGGCATTTCCTATAGTTTTCAAGTAACTAGCAGAGGTTGCTATTAGTGGAGATGCCAACTCAACAAGCACAAAGGTAGGACCCAAGGTCCTGAGATTTTGGGACCGTGAGCAAGTCACATAAATGGTGATAATTTCACTTGTTTGTCTATTAAATCAGAAGGCTGAACTAAATGACTGAAGGGCTCTCTAGATTTAAAACCTAATGTTATTCACTGAGGTAGACCTCGTAGTAGGCTTTTCTTGCTCTGTGCTTTCTCTCCTCTACCATGTTCATTTCTGTAGGGAAAATTTTGGAGGTAAGTGTTATAGTTGCCCCAGGAAGCCCTGGCTTCAAAGGCTGGGAGTGGGGCAAATGAAGAGGAGGGAATGAAACTGAAAACCTCAACACTTTCTCACAATCCCCACAGAACATCTTGGCCTTGCTGCCATTCATCTGCCCTTTGAAACACTCTCCTTTCTTTTCTCCTGTGAAACTAAGCATCTTGGTTCTGTTTGAGCATTCTCTCTGCTTTCTCAAGGGCTCATCTTCCTTCCCTTGCCCCTTAAGAGAGGAAATTCCCCAGAGCTCTATCCTTAGGTTTATGTTTTCTCTCTGCATACTCGTGCACTAAACTTGGTGCCTTCATGTTCTCAATTGAGAGCACTAATGTGAGATTTTAACTAGTGGGCTGATGTCAATCTCTGCCCATTGATTCCCCTCCCAGTCACCAAACCCTTAAACCCAAACAGCCTTCCTAAAGCTCAGCCCTCCTCCCCTCCATGTCTTTACATCCAGCCAGGTAGCAAATCCTGTTGTTTTAACTCTGAAATGCCATTTAAATCTCTTGCTCCTTATCCTAACTCTTATTAAGTTCAAGGAACCTCATAAGTACTGTGCGAAATCTTTCTGAATAATGGGTGACCATCAGGAGAATCTCCTCAAAAGTGCTATAATCACATGAGTCCCCTTCTCATGAACTGTCAGTGTTCTCTGACCCCTGCTCCTAAGTATAGCCTTACACATGGCTTTGAAGGCTAACCGCAACCTGACTCCAAACTATCTATCTAGAGGCCCATCTTGCACTTCACCCTCACCCAGCCCAACCACTTCTTTACCCCGCAACACAGACCCTGTGCCATGCCTCAGACAAGCCTACTGCTTTTCTACCAGGGGTCATTTATGCTATTCCCTACACCCAGAACAACCTTCACTTGTTCATCAAAATTCAGGTCAAATCACATTTTCTTCTTGGACATTCTTCAACTACTCAATTCCCAAATCTTCTCTCATCTTTTGAATTTTCTATAGCTCTTAACATTTTTTCCCAATCAAGGGAGTAATTTTATATCCAGTGCAGAATATCTAGAAATTAGGGAAAATCAGTGGAAACACCATGAACTTTAAAAAAAAAAATACTTCTAACATTTGGATATATATATAGTTTCAATATTTTCCCATGTGTATTTTTATGCAAAAGTAATACATATTCTAATTTTTAATCAGTTCTTATTACTTTTATATATATTTGGAACTTTCTTCTTATCAAAAGATGTTCTTTAACAATATGATATTTAGTAATCCATTAGCCTTTAAAAATTCTCTTACAGTCAACATTTACAACATTCTACTTTGGACTCTGATTTGGTGGTTGCAGGTCTATTTTCTGTACTAAAGTTTGTTTTTTTTTGATGTTAGAAACCATACAACAAGATATCCCAAATACTACCTAGACTGTCTCAGTCCCAGAGAGAGAATATAGGAGTGTTCACCCTTGTGATCAACAAATAAACATAAACTTTAAAAAATCGAAGTCTTTAGAAAAGTTACTAGCATGGATCTGCTTACCAGGTGCCTTGCTCCTCTCTCTAGCATAAATACTTTAGTCACCATATTATCCTAAGTCTTCCCCCTATAATTTCCAAGTTCAGGATTTTTATAGCATTAACATGACAGGCAGAAAGCCAGGATATAAACAGAATCTCCTGACAAAAATGAAAACAAAATTATAATTATTTGGATGAGGATTTTCATTCATATTTAGACATATTAGCTTCTTTTAAACCATTAGAGTTGCACAATAGTTATATAATAACTAGGACAAAAACTGAGACTTCATTCACTTTATGTTTTGGTTTAAGCAAATTTAAAACTATATTGCTTAATTGCTTAAAAAAACCAGTACATTAGAGAAAAAGCTTACCTATGTGTATGAAGGCTAAGTTAAATATTGCAATGTGCACCCTAATATTGCTGATTTCCACCGCTGGTGAGGGCTATTTAGTGTTTATCAGTTGAGATTTTACATTTTTGTTGTATATTATTTTAACGAAGGAGAAACGTCCTTTTCATTGTGGCAGTTACTTCTCTCCTTTAACTGAGATACCTTGTTCAGCTGAAGTAATCTTAATGAGATGGGCTTTATTATGCGAATTTTAAATTCGTGTCACATAAAATTTAATGAAGTATGAAATTTTAAGCATTTTATAGTGTTATATTTTTAAAACAGTAAAAGACTTACCTACCCAGCTTACTTTTTGAAAAAAATACGAAATGTTCCATATTTGTTGGGTATTATTTTAGCAAATTTCAAGTCACACAACTACTCGAAATATTAAAACATCTTTACGTTTAGTTAGCAAAAATGTAATTGGTACATTTTCAAAGAGCTCAGCCTTTAATGGATAGATGTTTCTCAAATTCCCCAAATTATCTTCAAACTCGGAGACATTTAAGAAAAGAGAAGTCAAATCGCATGAGAAGAAGAACTGCATGGAAATCAAGATACATCTATTTCAAAGTACGCCAATAGAATATTTGACATTGTCATATCCTAGAGCTGTCCAGTTGACACTATTTTTTACCAAATTAGGAAAAAAGATTTAAGATGCATTTGTTTGTCATTGTGATTTATGTGTTCTATTAATTCAACAAACACTGCATATTCATTAAGAACTAGGTATTATATTAATTTCTGGGAATATATAACTGAGAACCGGATATACACAGCTCTTGTCATCACAGGACTTCCAAAAGATAGACATAGATATTACTTGTGCCACTAAAAGGAAACAGCTGTAGTCTAGTCTGGACTGCCTATATATAGAGAAAACAATGGGCTTACGTGTATTGAAGGAAAAGTTGATTCCATTATTATTTTCATTCCACCTCAAGCAAATTCTCATAAATGGTATAAAAAGAGTCCAGTATTACTTGTCTAAAATTTTTCTACCTTTACAGATTTGTTGGACCTCTGGATAAGCTTTATACTTTTTTTCTGTTTTTCTTTTCATTTCATGGTATTTAGTATCAAATTTAGCAAATAAAAATGACAAATTATTTATTCCAACTCTCACTTACCTATATGAAGTAAATAAGGTTTAATTAGGTGATATGACTTGCTCAAGTTATCTGATTTTGATTAATAGTAGCAGAGGTCAGTGTTAACTGGTTTAGTTGAAGCCAAATCATGGTTTGAAAGTTAGTACTATTTGATATTTCTGGGGTCACTGTTTTCCTTCAGCCTTTCAGCAGTCAAGATCTGCCATTCTTTCCTGAATTTATTGGAAATGTAGACTATCACCTCATTTATCTTTTGCATCATTATTGCTTCTTTGTTCATCTTGTATTTGTCTTCTTTTGCTTCAAGAAAGAGCCCAACTTTTTCTTGATCTGGTAGCCATCTGATATCAAAGTTTGTTCAGTCATATCATCCCTAAGCTTATTTCAATCATAAAATCCTACTAGTTGGGAAAAAAGGTGACGGAATATATTAAAAATAGGTCTAAAGATAAATCTATTTAGTGCTCTTAATAGTTAGCTAATTAGAGAAAGTAATCCTCGGGCATTTGAAATTGGGTAATTATTTTCCTAGGATATTAATTTGTAGAAATTGAGAGCCTTCTTTTATATATATCAACAAAAGATGGTAAACATATTTCTTTACATAGATTAAACGCTTTTGGATTTATATAGTGTATTTGATTAAGAAGGGAAATCTGACCATGACATAGTAGTTATCTTACGTAAATTCTTCTAAATCATTTTCAGGGCTTAAAAAATCTAAGCAAAGATGGTACTTCATGGGTAAGTTGTCTCTCATCAGAAAAGTAAGTGAAAGGTCTAAAAGAAAGAATTCTTATTTTGTCTCCATTTAGAGAGAAGATGTATTAATTACGACTTTCATAGGCCAATTATTGTATCCTTGGCCTTTTTGGTTGATCTCCATTACCACTTGAAAGTCCCTATGTCCAATAAAAAGAACAATAAGTAGTGTGCTTAAATGCAGACATGATTCACCTGCTATAACTGTTATTTACTATTTTATTGACAAATGTTTAAATGAAACTACAACAGACTGAATGTTTATGCCCACCCCTCCAAATTCGTATGTTGAAAATCTAGCCCCCAGGGTGATGCTATTGGGAGATGAGGGTTTTGGTAGGTAATTAGGTCATGACAGCGGAGCTCATTCATTACAAAAGAGGCCCCAGAGAGTTCACTGGGCCCCTCCACCAGGTGAGATCACAGAGAAAAGACAGTCATCCATGCACTAGGAAGTGGAGCCCTCACCAGTCATGGAATTTTCTGGAGTCTTGATTTTGGACTTTCCAGGCTCCAGAAATGCGAGAAATAAATTTTTGTTGTTTATAAACCACATGGTTTATGGTATTTTGTTATAGCAGACAATGGACTAAGATAACACTAAATTTTTATTTTACCTTCAGGGAATATTGCCAAACCTAATGCTATCATTCATATATAACATTTCTAGCACTAGAGTGGTGAGACTTTTGGTTTCTATTAGTATCTCTGTAACGACCAAGATAAAACCCCAACAACAACACTGATTTCCTCTCTTTCATTTTTTCCCGACCCAAGATATTACCTTATTCTGCCCATAAGGACTTTAAGTACAAAGAAGGAAATCATAGTAGAAGTTTCAACTGTCAACTTCTGCTTAGGAAATCCTTAATAAACCTTCATGTCGAGATTTGTGAAACAACTGACAACAACTGACAAAATCGCTGGTCTGAAGTTGCAAACAAAGTGTTAATCAAGGCAGCCCCTCTGTGGCTTAATAATACCAATGACAGACACTTCTTGGCAATCAAGGATCCTCTGATGATCATCTAATCAAACAGTACTGATTCCATCACACCATGGCTTTGGTTGAGTTTAACAGAGAAGAGGATTCATCCATAACCAAACAGGTTCAACGGAACATTGAAAATCAAAGGAAAGTGCAAAAGAAAGTGCTTCTAACTTTGGATTGTGGCATCAAGGAAAAGTAAATAAAATAAATTGAATAACTTCTTTTGCAGAGCTGAGAAGTCTCAAAGTTTCCTTCATCTAAGAATATGTTAAAATGACATTGACAGAGTCCAGCGTATTGGAACCTGAAATCTGACTTCTCCTTCATGTGAAGGCGTGGGTATTAATTTGGTTAATTTCTAATGATCATCCATAATAACTTACAAAAGAGTTTGAATAATGAAACAATGTAAAAAGAAATTTGGTTCCAAAAATAAGCCTTTCTAAGACAGAAAATGTCTTAAAAACCTGCAGTATTTAGAGGCTTAATTAGTATACTGGGTCATTATGACATCTAGCTCGTTTCATTACCTTCCTAATGTATTATTAGTTGGCAGTTAAATACTGTCTGCTGGGACCTAAGAGTTTTTCCTCTTGTCTTTCTGGTCATACTTATTGCCTAGGCCGACAGCTTACCTGTAGTGAGGAAGAAATGGAACACCAATTAGAAAGCTTTCAGCCCAGCACCCATGGAAAAGCCAAAAGCTGATAAAGGTCAGCGTGAAATTTGAATGACAGGGCTAAAGTCTTTTACTCATAATTTTGTGTTTGCAATAGAATTCAGAGCAATTCACAGCCTTAAAGGCCTTAAGTGAGAACAGCAATTAATTGTAATGAATAATCTGACAAATCTGGTTGACATATGGCTGCTAATGCCCTCCTTTCTAGTGGGAGCAGTGGAGGGATTAGATTAACTCAAATGAAATCTGGGACCGCCATGCCATCTGCATGTTCAGTAGGAAGCGGTACACGTTAAATGGTGAGTGGGTAGATATCTGTCTTGTACTCATCTCTCTCTGAGCCCTTGGCAGATCTGGGAATAGCAGTTTTATTACTGCACCAGCTGCCTGTCAATAGAGTAATACAGGAACGGCATAGAGTACAACGTAGAAAGCTAATATACCACGAAGCTGTTAAAAATTAACTAGCTACAATTAACATGGACTTCTAAATTTCTCTGTTTATACAATGCATATTTATATTTTGATTTTGGGTTTGCTTCATTGAATGTTCAGTTATTAAACAATATCATTTCCATCTGCCCTATCTATATGTTCTACCTGAAGATACAAGTGGCAGATAGAGACTGAATTTCATATATTCTTATGAGTTAATAAAACTCACTTTTCCATTATTTTGAGGGTCAGGTAGAGAATTATTAAATGAAATCTATAAGTAATCCCTGAACTCGTTTACAAAGCCCCACCTCCTTCCCTCAAATGTACCCTTCCCTTTTTTTTTTTTAACTCCAAAGTTAACAAGTGGTGAATTGCAGTGAATTACTCTTTCCCCTCTTTGGCCCCTGCACTGCCCCTGATGAAGGAGGTAATACTCAGAGATGTGGACAAAAGCAAGGGGGTGCTCATTGTGATTGATTTCTGCAAAATTAAATGTTATTTGTTTCTGCTGGGAGAGGAAGACTACCATTCACACTTCTTTCTTCCTACCAGATTTAATGTGTTCCATCGTAAAGCCAAATTCCTCCTTGATCTGGCTACTCTGCTGAGTGGAGTTTACTTTTTATTTTACTTGAGTACCTTGTATTACATTCTAAGGCTAAGCTGTTATTTGAACAAACAACCAGTACAGACCTTGCCTTTGGGATGTGAGTTAAATCCCTGCCCAACTTGCTCACTTCCACTTAGGCCCCGGTTGCCACTGCCAATTATTAGTCGCTGGAGAATATAGATCCTGAAACCTCATTCCGCCTCTTTCTCTTTATAGGCTTTTCACTTGATCAAGTTAAATCCGCACAAACCTTGTGTGCTTGAAAAGAAAACAAGAGGAAATTCTCTTCCCAAGTCTCTTGTCAGTTTCTTAGAGATTTCCATGGAACACAGTAGTGTCTGATACAGGTTATCTATTTCTCCTTTCTATCAGAGCTGCCAATCATTCCTGTTTTACAGGGGAGCAACACTGAAGCACAAGCCCATTAACTAGCTCACTTTTAATCTCCCAACGAATCAGGAGAGCATTTAGATTTGTATAAAGTAGCTTTGTCGAAAATGAGCAAATCTGATTTAATCAGTGATAAAACAAAAACTCATCTTCCTGCGGGTAAGTATGTAGAAAAGTCAGAACAGACAAAATTCATTCTCTGGAAACATCGGCCTGGATGGTCAGGTTTTTTTTGTTTTGTTTTGTTTTGAGATGGAGTCTTGCTCTGTCCCCCAGGCTGGAGTGCAGTGGCTCGATTTCGTCTCACTGCAAGTTCCACCTCCCGGGTTCATGCCATTCTCTTGCCTCAGCCTCTTGAGTAGCTGGGACTACAGGCGCCCGCCACCATGCCCAGCTAGTTTTTTGTATGTTTAGTAGAGACGGGGTTTCACCGTGTTAGCCAGGATGGTCTCAATGGCCTGAGATGGTCAGGTTTTAATACATCTTCCTTGGTGGTTAAGTTTGAAGGCAGTGGTGGGATGACAGTGGAAAAACCACTCCTCCATTTTAGGAAAATGTAATCTTTACCCAGTGGTGTGTGGTCTCAGGCAAGACACTTAATCTCTTTGAGCTTTAGTTTCCTCTTCTGTAAAGTGAATTGATTCAACTGTGTGATATTGGTGTAGGGGTAGATATTTTCTATTCCTCCTCAGTATGAACTGGGTGGTGTTGGGTTGACTACAGCAAACATGGGATTGCCATTTCTCCTTTCACTAAGGGATCCTGTTACCATCTCTAATTCATTTTAATGTTTTGTAAAGTTTAAACGTATTTAAAGTATTATGCCTAGTAATGTCATATATTACATATCAGCTTGGGATCTTAATAACTTATTTGTGGTTATTAGAACCTAAACTTGGGTTGTAAAGTTATCTCCAACCTCTAAGCAGTCTTTTCATCTGCCTCCAAGCAATATATTTCTTAAGCAAACCGGAGAGAAGAAATGCTGCTTCACAGCCTATTAAAGATGGAAGATTTTTACAGCCTCTATTGGTAACAAACTCCAGTGTTTATAAAAGCATCCTTAATATGAATTTTTAATTTCTTAAATGTAAGGTGAGTCCCTCATTTTTTTCCCCATGTGAATAATAAAGAGGCTGCTATCCATAATGGCTGAATTGTACTATATGTTGTTGTTTTTTTTTTCCCCAAATATTACTGTGGATACGCATACTGTCCTTAACAGTTAAGATTTAGAATACCATATGAAATCTTCTACTCAGTGACCATTTTGAGACTTTTTAAAAAGCAGTTGTTACTAGTTGCTAATTATGCATGTTATGATTGAAAGTTCAATATTTAGGTGAAACCTAAAATCTTTATAATTTCCTTCTCAGCAGGAATAATTTTGATATGAAATTTGAAATGTATGGACACTTCATGAATAGTCTTCTGGGGTGATGTTTAGAACGTTTGATTTGGCCTGAATATGAAACAATTGAAACAGATAATATCTGGAAAAAATTGGTGTGGACATACAGATGTTTACTGGCTGAATATTAATGATGTTTTAGGTAAAGATTGCAGTTGTTCAAACTAGTGATTACATCTGTGGTTTCCTTCAGTACTCAGATTTTGGGACCTTTGAACTTGAGCAGAACAGTGGTTCTCAAAATTGTGGTCCACAGTCAGGTGCTTCAGCATCACCTGGGAACTTGATAGAAGGGCAAAATCTCAGACTTCACCCTAGACACACTGAATCAGAAGTCTGTGTGTGGGAGCCAACAGCCTGTATTTTAACGTGCCCTCCGGGTGAATCTGATACAGGCCAAAGTTTGAGAGCCACTGTTCTGGATGACAATTCTTTGATTGCCTGCTATAATCTAGAACAGCTCCCATGAACAGAGCATTCTTGCATATTAGAAAAAGAGGGAACAACAACAAAAAAGGAGACCAACAAATAAGTAAATTAAAAATAAAGGAAAGGATGAGGGTACAAGGGAAAGAAAACTCATCCCTTCCTCATGCTACAAACAACTGCCTTAAAGGGCCACTCACTGTCAGGGAAGCCACAAATGGCCCACTCCTATTTTAGAATTCTCCTGTCTAGAAGGTAAGTAAATAGCTTTGTAAAGTTATTTTGGGGTTTACATTATATATATATATATATATATATATATATATATATATATATATATCTTCTTTTTTTTCTGACCTAATTATTTTCCAGCAATTTGGTTCATTTTATTATTATTATTATTATTATTATTTTGTCTCCTAAGCAACTATAGAGATCAGCTGGTCCACCTTTTGCCTAAGGATACCTAAGACGTTTTATCATTCCACACTTCCTACATATATAAGTTGTTCAGCTTGGGCAAGAACCGCCCTCATCCTTCCACCCAGATTTAGTCTCTCTGCCAACCCATAATTTTTTGCTTATTCTTCAGCTATTTCTTTCATCCTGCTTAGAGAGAAGTTTCCCAAACATTCTGCCCTTGTCTTCAGCAGGAATCTCTGTGATTTGTCATTTAATTGTGCTTCTGACTCTCAGAGACCTCTTAACAACAACTACAAAGAAATAACTAAAACAGGTGCCATGATTCTCTCTCCCTTTGGTCTGCTTCAGCCAGCACTTGGCTTTGAAAAATACTCAGTAATTCTTTAAGTTCAATTGAATTGTTTATCCTAAAGAACCTTTTCTCACAGGCCATTTTTCCGTATCTCTTTAGCTACACTGACCATTTATATTTTTATTTAAAGGGAAGGTTGCTTTATGATTCTTATGTGATATGATTCTATGTCAGGATCATGCTGGATTTAGAAAAATCTACTGCTAAAACCCATGAGTTGTAATCAAACTACAATTCCTTGAAGCTCTTTAATATACCTCTGTTCCTTACAGAGTTTGTTTTCACTAGTTTTAGGCTGTGGACGTATTCTTGATTAACCTTATTCTACTGGACACTGCTTTGGATACTTTCTCAAGGTGTTACAGTGATACCCCTCTCAGTTGGTGTCACTTGCCAATTTAATGAGCATACTTATTCTTCTTCCACTCAGTTAATTGATAACAGACCTAAAAGCAGTTCAATCACTCAGTGCCTGGGCACAGTCTTTCGTGACAATTTTCTACTGTCCTTGAAGTTATAGAATTAGGATCACATTTTTAAAGGTAGTTTTGTAAGAATGTGATTGAGCTTAATAGATTTATGCATATTACTTTTCACTATCAGTTTTGTCCCACAAAATTACTAGAATCAACAGTTCAATCTTTTTTTTTTTGATCTTTTTAGCATTTTATTGTTCTTGTGGGGGGTTAATCTAGGCTTTTAAAATATTTTTGCTGTGTATTAGGTAAAAAAGTAGAGAACTTCCCTATTTTCTTATATACCAAGATATAGAATATCTTTCTCACTTTCAGTGATTCGTATCCTATGAGTATTCGAAGATAGAACCTTTAGTAAAACTTCTGCCTGGTTTTTAATGGTGTTGGATAAAATATAGTAGACTCTATATTTAACACACCAGCTTGTGTTAATAGACTAGTTTGTTTCCTACCTTTGAGTTGCCTGCCTGAGTTTTGAATTCACTGTATTTGTAAAGGTCGAGGTAAAAGAAGCTTTATAGTTTTTTTTTTCTTGTTACTATCTATTATCAACCTCTTTTACCCATTTAATAAAAGAGTCACATTTTCTTTCATTTTTTTTTTTTTTTGCATTTCTTCTTGTAAACCTCCAACTTCACTTGACCCTGCCATAAAGTCCTAGAAAAAGTATATAGGAGTTTGAAAGGCAAGCCATTTTTACAGCATTTTAATACATTTCCATTTTGCAGCACAGTGAATACTGACAGTATAATAGAGACTTTAAAAACAAAGGTAAAGCAAACTATGAATGCTGTCAGAATTTTTAATTTCACTAAACTCAGCAGACATAAGGACACATTTTCTTGCATATTAGGCCTATCAGGTAATTATAAAATTGAGGAATTTAATCTGCCTGTATAGCACTTTGAGTTCACATCAGATTTTTAAAATGTTATCTAAACATCAATTTTATAAATAAAATATTGTTTCAGATATCTGTTACTTATAGACATCTACATATGTAAGTAATATGCTGTAGACTAGTAAGATTCATTTCAAAAATCTGA
Organism: Chlorocebus sabaeus; assembly: GCF_047675955.1. Taxonomy (NCBI): domain Eukaryota; kingdom Metazoa; phylum Chordata; class Mammalia; order Primates; family Cercopithecidae; genus Chlorocebus; species Chlorocebus sabaeus. The sequence goes on from NC_132913.1 coordinate 43,916,304, forward strand.
CTGCAACTTATAAAATTAATGCTTTTTCTTGGATGGCTATGATAAACTTACCAGATCAAAAAACTGCATCTTTTTATTTTAATAACCGTCACCTGGGTTAAGAATCATGCTTAGTTTTAAAAATGCAAACAATACTACTACTTCTAAATTTATTTTGTTAATGAAGCCACTACATAAATTTAGCACTTTTTTTTTTTTATTAATTGCTCACACTGAAAAGGGCTAAATTCAGAATAACTCTCTGTTTCAAAGACCTAATTGCCAAGGACCTAGCCTTAATATTAACTAGGATAATTATTATGCAAAGCATACCCACCCAGAATGTTTGCATAGCTATCACAAGCGCTTTCATAAATGATGCTTTAATTAGTCTTAATTAGAATTTGTTTAAGTCAGCAGGGAATGCAGGGCCCGTGAAATGATGTATGTAATAAGCATCAGGCTCACTTTTTACTTGGGGAATAGAGCTGACAAAATCACATCACGTTAAATTGATTCAGTCAGAATTAAAATTCTTATGGTATTAATTAAATGGAGGATCTCATTAGCAGGCTGCAGGGTGACGGAACGACTCTTTGGCGACCAGATGTGAGGGAAGAATCACGGAAGGAGAGTATCATTAGACCAAAAAGTCGCTGTATCTTAGATATAGACATGATGACATTCAGCTTGGTCTAAAGTTGTCCAACTATAAATACTATTAATATACCAAGAATTCAGAACAATTTTTCTTTTTCTTTTAGGTCATTTGACTTCTTCAAGCTTCTGTACCACAATAAAAAATTCTGAGTATTCAGAAACATTCTTATTTGGCAAACCAGCTTAGTAAACTTGGGAACCAATAATTAAAATGGATACATGCTTTACTTACTTTATTTAATGAACATGAAATTCATTGAGAAATTGGGTCTGAGGTTCTTCATTTTTTATCTACATTTCTTCTCTTGGATTCAATGATAACAGAAGAAAATAAGTTCTGTTTAGTCAAAAAATAATAGGGTATTGATTAATGTATTCCCAGAGCCACTGGTGATTTTTTTCCTCTCTGCTGTTTGGTAAGGAAAGAAGGCACACTTTTTGTTATTTATAAAACAGTTTGAGTTTGCAAGTCTAGTCATGGATGGATGATATTTACTTCCAATTAGCATCTGTTTTGTGAATGGCAAGGGGTATATCCTGGGGCTGTGTACATTTTTGGTCAATATTAACAACTTAAGGTTTTGGCTTCATTCTGTCATAACAGTGAATATTTTTCTTATAAATACTGAATGAATAGAAAAATATGGAGGCTAAGCCTTCCTATTGAAAGACACTAAGCTAGATAGCTGATATTTAACCGCAGAGGAAGTGAGTCTTATCATCCATAAAAACCTTGAGTTTTGGAACACAAAGCCAAGTCTTAAAAGAGAAAATCAGAAAATTAATTTAATTGTTGGTGGAATTTAAAAGTTGTTTACACTTACAATGTGTCATAAGTAAATAAAGGAGTAAGTGAATGTTCGATGTCTACTGTCGGCAACCGTATATTTGGGAAAATTTCCTTGGGTCTTGATTTCTTTTTATTTTAAAAATGGGTAGTAGATTTCTTCCACATTTTAACTGTGGAAAATAACATTAAAGGAGGCTGTAGACTATGGTAGACTACTTCTTAAGAAGGGATACATGCTTGCTTCCAGATAGGACTTCTGTGTTTTAGTCTCAATCAGTTTCCTCTCTCTAGTAATTTTTATTTTTGTGGAAGTAATTCCATGTTGTGTCATTTCCTGTCCCATTTATACTTTTTATCCTCAAAATGAGTTATCAAGATTTTAAAGGCACAATACAGGTTGTTAAAAGAAAAAAAAACAGCTTAAGACTGTCTCACTATGCTTTGAAGTGTTTTGTATGTTTTATGTTTTGACTGACTATTCCACCCTTTTCTGACAGGTTGCTGAGAGTTTAAGTAAGACATAACAACAATGACTAGCCATTCAAATCTCAAGAACATTTAAAAAAGTCAAAACACTCTATGCCAATGCCTTTTCAACAGGGTGTAACATATGAAAATACACTTTTGTAGCCATCCACTTTTTAAAACCTCATTCTTGAATTGGTTTAACGAGGACAAAAATTGATCTAACATAGGGCCATTTCCTTGACAACATGAAGAAAGAAAATGCAAGTTCATTCCGAGTTGATCCTTTTTGCAAAGATGTTGTTATGCAGAATAAACATGGAGTGCAGTTCTTCTTTAACATTTTCAAACACAAAGTTAAGTGGCTTGTTCTTCAACGGTGTTATGTAGCATATGCCAAATAAACCAACAACCATACTGATGACAGGGCATTTTGCATATCAGTAACTGAGTAAACACACATACTAAGATAATCTGCAAATGGTCAGCTTTGAAATGAATTCTGTGTTGGATTCTAGGAATTTATATGAGGTCTGTTTGCTTCAACATTCTATAGACTTATTTTGGGCTTTAATTTTTTTAAAGATGTCCAAAATGATAATCCTAGTTTGGTGCCACAATCAGTCATGAGTGGAAAAAAACCCCAACACATCCTATTTAGGAAACTGGCTTTCTCATGGCTATTTTTCTTCTTGAAAAAAACATATTTGTTTTATAACTATGCCTGGAGCCAACTCCTGTTTTCCTTGCCTTTAGCAACAGAAAAACCTCTACTGAGGCTTTTTGCAGCCTACAGGAATATAGTAAAAAGGTTACATAAACATTCAGAAAAATAAATTAATAACCCCAAGTCTTCAAAATGTACTGAAGAGGGACAGGCTATGTGGAATGCAATAGTTTTGATTTAGGTAGGGCCCGCAGTCCAATATCCAATTCCATTTGTAAAATTAATAGCTCCTTCATGAATTGAATGATTTAAACTTAGAAACATCTCCTTGCTACCACATGAGGAGTTGGTGAAGGGTATGGGATTTAGAGTCGCAGAGGTATACATTTGCATACTGAGTCTCTTCCATGTACTAGCTTGGAGACATCTGGAAGGTCATAAAAACTTTGCCTGACATAAAGAATGAATGCTTGTACTATCTCTTCAACTGTACTTCATGAGGGCAGGACTATATATGTCTAGCTTTGTCAGACCCCCAAATACAATATTACTCAATAAACTTTTGTGGAATGAATAAATTGAATTAACTTATATATGTGATGACAAAAGAAAAATAAAATTTTATATGTAGCAGCTGGCGGATCATTTCCTTTTTTTTTTTTTTTTTTTTTTTGAGACGGAGTCTTGCTCTGTTGCCCGGGCTGGAGTGCAATGGCCGGATCTCAGCTCACTGCAACCTCTGCCTCCCGGGTTTACGCCATTCTCCTGCCTCAGCCTCCTAAGTGACTGGGACTACAGGCGCCCGCCACCACGCCCGGCTAATTTTTTGTATTTTTTAGTAGAGACGGGGTTTCACCGTGTTAGCCAGGTTGGTCTCGATCTCCTGACCTCGTGATCCGCCCGTCTCGGCCTCCCAAAGTGCTGGGATTACAGGCTTGAGCCACCGCGCCCGGCCAGGATCATTTCTTGAGACCGGTTTGTGATCAAGGAAAACAGAGGAAAAACAAAAGGCATTCAAACAATAAGAAATATGCCTTTTTGCAGCAGTGGGAGAACCAAAAAATTGTACCAAGAGTGGAGCCAGAGCCTAGAGAGACATACTGCTTGAGGTAGAATTTTGTGTAACTTAGGAACAGCATCAGAGCTCCCGTGATAACATGAGAAAACAACAGATAATTTGAAATTCTGGGAAATTTGTCTTATTCTTGGAATATTTGTTGGGAGTATTTAATTCCCCAACCATTGCTTTCAAAACGTTCTTTGGCATAAATTTACTCTTAAAATGACATGGCTAAACTTCCTCTCCACAGTAAATTAAATTACAAGACCAAATAAGAACCAAACAAAATTATTTTTAGAACGATAGGAGGAAGAAACATTATGCATGTCTGATTTTTGAAATTATGGCAAATAAGAGTGGGAAGAAGCATTTTGATTTAGTGGATTAATGCTAAATCAGAAATCATGATATTGCATACGTGACCCTAGGGTAAGTCCCTTTTTTGCCACCACTTCCACTGTTGCAAAATGGTCAGAAACAATTCTTGTCCCTCAACTCTTGGGAGGTTATAATAGTAATTTGGTGAGACTTTAAATAGCAGTGGTGGTATTTAGGATATGAGCCAAATAAGAAGGCCAGGAACCCAAGGAATCTATGTAACAGCCTAACCACAATTCATTAACGTTTATTAGAAGAGGAGGCCTTTTTATTTCCTGGCACCACAGACCCTACCAGCTGCTATATTTTGTGTTTACAGCATCCCAGTCAAAAGTTTTAGGTACTTTGAATTATTTATTTCCTTCATACTTCCAAAACTGCTCCCTCAACATACACTTATTTCATTAATTATACACACAGCATCTTTGTATGACCTGGGAATTTTGTGCAGAATGTTGATTATAATAGTGACTTAATTTTTGATATTTGACTGCTGATAGCTTCCAAGCCTCATGCTTTCCTCTTTCCTTTCTGCCCACATCTAGGCACTCTGGTAAGAAAGTCTGCATATTTTCTTTCTTGACACTGGTGGGAAGTTAAAACCACACAAGCCCCAACCTGTGCTCATTGGAACCCTTACACAGCCCCACCCATCTTTAATAAAACTTCACAGCTGACTCCTTTCCCTGCTCTCTTAAGCCATTTTCAGAACAACTTGGGAGTCAGCCCTGCTCTCCCCAGAGAGGTTCATTATATGAGTAATAAACCTTTGTATACCCCCTTGTTTGTGTGATGTTATCAGTTTCACCCGATCCAGATCTTGGAGGTGGGAGGTTCATCCCCTTCTGTGGAGTGATCACAACACCAATTAAATATGTGTCCTTGCCACAGATGGAGTTTCACACTAAAAAAATGGAGTATAAGAACCTGTTTGTTTATTTTAGCACAAAGTAGTTTTCATCTATGATTTCTTTTAGACCCTGGATGCCCTGGAGACCAACAGCTCTGTAATACACCGAAAAGAACTAGATATTGATATGACTAAGAGCAACAGCAGGGACAGAGGTTAGGATGAAAACTTGAAGGCTATCAAGTCCCATTTCTTCAGGGAACAAGTTGATCTCCAGCTGGGATCAGAAATATTCCCTAGTGGTATAGCACTGCCTAATTAGTTGCATTAGGGAAGACTCAGCCTTTCTCTGAGCGCTGGCCACAGTTGGAGACAGGAAATTCACCTACTTCACTAGTAAGGCTGTAACACTTAATTAATTAATGGTTGCAGCATATTTATGATCTTAGAATAAAAGGGGAATATAGGAGTGAAATTATTACTGTATTCCCTCTTATTGCTAAGGGAAAATGAGCTATTTTGGCAAATCAGTGAATCCAGATTGAAATATTTTTTCCCCAAAGATTGATAGATTACAAATATCTTCAGAATGGTTTTCCTTTCCATTAATTCTAGAAACTTGGATTAGTGTAATTTGTAACATATGATTTATTTTTACTATAGAATTTGATGCTTATGAAAAAATCTTCAAGGTATAATTACATGTTCATATTATAGCAAAAGCTGTTATTTGCTATAACAGTAATGGTGAAGGGCAAAGTGAAGAGTCTTAATCCAGTAATGAAAATGATCATTGTCCATATAGTTGAGGGTTCAAAATAATGATGATATGCCTGAAGAAAATTAGGAGACAGCCAGACACCCTCCTTAGGTTTTTATTCAGAGTAAACCCTCACGCATATCAAGTCTTACAAAAATAAACCCTACATGTGTATCAAGTCTTACAAAAAGAAATATTGTCTAAGTGGATAGGGTTGGGTTTCAACCTATATTCTGCTTCCACTGTGCTTGGGATCTAACTGAAATTCAACTCAGAAAACCTTTCTTTGGTTTTCCATGAATTAGGTACAGTGGATAGAAGCAACCAGGTCAACTAAACCACTGAAGAAATAAAGGTGGGTAGAGATAGAGCTAATCCAAACTCAAGATTAAAAACAAAGGCAAAAAGAGAAATCAACTCACTAGGAAACTCTCAAGGGAGAAATTAGGTGTGGTCTGTGGCACCTGTAAGTATTAGTAGAACGGCAAATAGAAATCCAAATAGAATGATGCATTAGTTGTGGAAAGGTGAACTGCTTATATGGCCTTTGTCTTAGCGATCTTAAATAGAGAAAAATAGTACTGTTAAGTCAAGTTTAGCCTAAAGCTGCCTCCTTATATATTTTAAGTTTGGCCTAAAGGTTTCTCTGTATATCGTGAACCATAACAGGTAGAGGTATAAACAGACTACAGTCTACACTTGTGCCAATCATTGAGTTTTGGCCAATCAAATGTAGTCAACTATTTGAACTATGTTCAAATAAGGCAAACACTGAGCTGTAACCCATCCAGCTGTATCTATTCCTCACTTCCATTTTCTGTACATCACTTTCCTTATTCTGTCCATAAATCTTCCTCCACCACATGGCTGCACTGGAGTCTCTGAGTCTACTCTGACTCAGGAGGCTGCCTGAATAGTTCACTGCTCAATTAAACTCTTTTAAATTTAATTCAGTTGATGTTTTTCTTTTAACAGTACTAAGTTTTTTTTTTTCCCCCATTTAAGTTCTTCCCCAATTGTCTTGTCTCTGCTACATAAACCCACCTCCGATTCTCAACTACTTTGTGATGACATCATAAATGCAGAAAGAGAATCTTGTTTTCTACTCATTTTCTTCTCCCTTTATACCAGAAACATCGCATGGAAAACATATTTACATTGGGCTACTTCACTGAATTTTAAACTCCCCAATACCAGAAAGGGACTTAGGAGGTAGAGGGGTCCCGAATGTGTTGATCTACAGTACAAAGCACAACTGATAGAGACTCAGCAGAAGGCGGCTTTAAAGAAAATGATAGGTATGGAAAGAAAACCATTTTCTAAAGTGCCAAGAGCAATTACCACTTGCACTTTGACCTTCTCAATTTTAGTAAGTAGTAGTAGAAAGAAAATGCCTGAACAAAAGGTTTGCAGAAAGAAGACTTGGGTCAGATAAGGTACTCAGCTAGAGGATAACTGATGATCAAGATGCTTTCTGGGTTGCAGAGAATAGGTATTTCCTTGTAAGATGGTTTCATAGTGCTCACTGAGTTGGCAGTTTGGGGAGTGGTTACAGCCTATGCAAGACAATGCTGTAATTTTTTTAAAAGGAGATTTCCTGTTCTCTTTTGCATTTCTAAGCCTCTATCTTCATCAAAAAAAAAAAAAAAAAAAAAAAAAAAAAAAAAAAAAAAAAAAGAAAAAAAGAAAATAGTGATATAATAGTCTGGATCATCCAGTCAAATATTCTCATTTGAGTACACAGGAAAAGTTCTAAGCACAGAGATCCTGTTACCAAGCAAATTACTGACACCTAAAAACATTCTCCAGTTTTTCCATAGATTTGATTTTGAATCCTCTCCTATTTATGTTTGCACTTGTCTTAGTCTCTGTGTTTGTCTACATATTGTTCATTATGAAAAAAGTATAAAACATTTGTATATGTAACATATTATGTATTTATGAGAATATCATGGATATGCATACACATATGTCTCTTTGGCCCAGTTAAAATTCAGGAAATCGTTCCTGCATCTTGAACAAAGTATGTATGTTGGAGGTCATTTTTGAAGTTTAGATTGAACAGACTTTGTATAGTGAGAATTTTCTATGTTTGGGAAAAGAGAGCAAGAAAATAGAGTGGAATAACCAACCAACCTATAATCCAATGGGTAACCCCATAAAATTATCTCAGACTAATTGATTCGCCTGACCTCTTATTTTTCATATTCACTGTTGGAAAATATTTGGGACCGCACCAACTAATGTCTTATCAGCTTTCAGTTTTATTGCCAAAACACGTAGGGAAAACCCAGAAATCTAAGAGCATAATGCAAGAAGATTAAAAGTAGCATAGGCTAGGGCCTATATTTAATTCTCTTTCTTGTCTGTGGTTCAAACATATTAAATACCCTATGAAAACTTGGTTAATGTCATCAGTGTCTGAGAACTCAGTGATTCTATAAGCCATGTCGGTTTTGATGGAGGAATAGGTCAAGACCACAGCAAGGTAATCATCAGTGTTGGAAGAAGTGAAGACAGAAACATGAGACATTTAGAAGACAAACAAAAGCATAGGGACTCTGATATTAAAAGAAAAAGGCTGGTGGAAAAAGACACTAGTCACTGGGTGGTGACTAATGAGAAAAGACCCCTTTATGATTGTATGCTCACCAGGCCCTGGTCTGCAAATAAGAATCATGTAAATAAAATTACCTACTTCAGGACCCAAGAGATCCACTGCCATCAGTGTATGAATTAATCATTAAATATTTGTGAAGGAAAGACATGGTCCTTACCTGCAGAGTTATTGAAATCTAGTTAGAAAGCGAAGTTACACACATAAACAGTTAAATCTCTCCAAAGCATTGTGTGATAACTTCCAGGTGAACCTAAAATTTTCAAATTAGTTCACACTAAAATCCATACATGAGTTTCAGTAACTGGGAAACTATTCCTTCCTCCCATCTCCCCATTAATCGAGTTATAAACCCAGTCACCTCTTCAGAGAAAAATGAAAACCACATGAAAGTCTTAAGCGTTGCTCAAATGTGCTCATGAATTGTTCACTCATGTTTTCTGTTCTAGATTCTTCACTGATGTCTGCAGGACATTTGAAAAAATAGTCCCACCTTTTCAGTGGCTGCCAGGGCCCTCCATGGGATTACCCAATGGATCCTTCTAGTTGGAGTGCAAAGACTACATAGAAGCTTGCAGGACAGTTGAGGAGAAGACATGCTCTCTAACTTGTGTCACTAGGCATCACATCAGCTCTAGAAACTGCACTACTTGAATAGCAGGTATCATGAAACCACTCTTGAAAATATCTCCCTAAACCTCTGGTTCTAACTCCTATAAGGGTCAGGGGCTTATGGGACCACATGAGAACTAACTCAATGCTGTTGCTTTTATGGCTTCTGCTTTTATACTTATCCATTTCTGTGTCCCAGGTGCTAGACACACTCCCTAGGTTTTTATTCAAAATAAACCCTCCATGCATATCAAGTCTTACAAAAAGAAATATTGCCTAAGTGGTTAGGGTTGGGTTTCAACATATACTCTGCTTCTACTGTGCTTGGGATCAGCTGTGCACCATGCTCTCATGATATGATAATGGAATTCAGAAGGGTGGAAACTTTCTCTAGCCTAGGGTGGTAGGTTCAGGAAAGAAATAAGTGGTGGCACTTGACCTTTGCTGCAAAGATAATTAGAGTCCTATAGGAGGGAAGAATAAGAAAGAGCAAAGTGGCCTTTGATCTTTAGGTAAGAGTGGTGTAGTGAATGCTGGTGTGCCACCCACGTTTCTGCTACAGCACCCAGGCACCAATTCCTTGGCTGTCAGGAGAGTTAGCTGCTGAAATTCACAGCTGAGTCCTTGTATAGGACCTACCATCAAATCAAGGGACCTGTGTCACTCAATCAAGGTTATGGCAACTTATACCCAATGACTGGTCAACATGAAGGTACAAAAGCCTCTCTCCTTGGTTCATTATGAGACAACTCTGCAGGCCAGTGCAGCTCTGGAGCTCCTCATGGTTGTGGCTGAAGTCCTTTTTGCAACCACATCACCATTCAACTTCTCCTTCTGCCTAATCTTCCTTCATTATTTACTTACCAGTGCTTCCCAGAGACCTTTCCATCAATTTTCCTACATGAAAATTTCAGTCTTATAGTCTCTTTCTTGGAAAATCTACCTAAGAAACGTAAGGAATGAAATAAGATTTTTCAGGGGACAATACATTTATCAGACTAGAGTAGAAGTTTAGTTGGGGTGATTGTTTAGGATATAAATCTTGAAAAACAAGTTTGTAGAGAGGACCTTGAATGATGGGGTATTGTATTAGGACTTTAACAGAATAAGATCAGCAAATATGTGGCACATGAGCCCTCAGGAGCTTCTCCGTCCTACACGTGGAGTAGACATCATCAATTGATAGCTGCTCTTATCTCTTCAGAAGCCCAGCCTGACTGTAGAATCCTTCCCTAGGCTGAGAATCAGTCTGATTTGTGTGTTTTGAAGCCTACATTCAAGCCAGCCACACAATTATCGTTTCAATTTCTGATAAGGAATCCTCAAACATTGAGATTCAAGCCATGCTTATATACAAGAGTATTTATCCAATAGTCATTTCATATACAAACTTTAATGTTACTCTGAGGTGAAAATTACAGGCATGGAGAACAAAAATAATATATCTAAATTATCTACTGTTAAGGACAGAGATTCCTTTTTCAAAATCACCTCTTTGAGAATGCACCAAAATAGGCATCAGGTTTTTTTTTTTTTTTTTTTTTTTTTTTTTTTTTTTTTTTTTTTGAGACAGAGTTTCACACTGTTGCCCCAGGCTGGAGTGCTGTGGTGCGATCTTGGCTCACTGCAAGTTCTGAATAGGCACCTTTTTTTGAGATACTATTTTTAAAAATAATCTTATCTGATAGGATAACATACAAATAAGATGAATACATAATATAATTTTTTAATGTACCAACTGATGATATACAGTTATATATAAAATATCACATTTCAAGTTTTGATTCTTCTCCAATATTCCCGTCACATTTAATTTTGATATTTTAGCATCACAAATGTGTGTGCAGTCTTACTAAACATGTCTTCAGTGTGACCAGTGAGGGTCTGTGCTCTGACTCATAGTATCATGTGTTATTTTTGTAGGGTGACCCTGTATTCCATTTGTCCAGGATAGTTCCTGATTATTCCATGTTCCATTTCATTGTTACTTTTTTCTTTCTATTTTTTAATTCCGTTTTTATAACTTTTATTTAAGATTCGAGGGTACATATGAAGATTTGTTATATAGATAAACATGTGTCATGGGTGGTTTGTTGTACATACTATTTCATCACCCAGGAATTAAGCCCAGTACCCAATAGTTATCTTTTCTGTTCCTCTTTCTCTCTCACCCTCCTTCTCAAGTAGACCCCAGTGTCTGTTTCCTTCTTTATGTTCATAAGTTCTTATCATTTAACTCCCAATTATAAGTGAGAACATGCGGTATTTGGTTTTCTGTCTTGCGTTATCCTCTTTGCTAAGGGTAATAGCCTCCAGCTCCATCCATGTTCCTGCAAAAGACATTTCTCATTCTTTTTCATGGCTGTATAGTATTCCATGGTGTATATGTACCACGTTTTCTTTATCCAGCCTGTCACTGATGGACATTTAGGTTGATTCAATGTCTTTGCTATTGTGAATAGTGCAATGAACATATGCATGCATGCACCTTTACAGGAGAATGATTTATATTCCTTTGGGTATATGCCCAGTAATGGAATTGCTGGGTTGAACAGTGGTTCTGTTTTTAGTTCTCTGAGGAATCCCTATACTGCTTTCCACAATGGTTGAACTAATTTATACTCCCACCAACATTGTATAAGTGTTCCCTTTTCTCTGCAACCTTGACAGAAAATGTTATTTATTTATTTATTTTTAAACTTTTTAATAATAGCCATTCTGGCTAGTATCTTATCTCATAATGGTTTTGATTTGCATTTCTCTAATGATCAGTGATGTTGAGCTTTTTTCATATGCTTGTTGGATGCATGCACATCTTCTTTAGGAAAGCATCTGTTCTTGTCCTTTGCCCACTTTTTAATAGGATTGTTTGTTTTTCTCCTGTAAATTTGTTTAAATTCCCTATAAATTTTGGATATTAGACCTTAGTTAGATGGAGAGTTTGCAAAAATTTTCACCCATTCTATAGGTTGTCTGTTTACTCTGTTGATAGCTTCTTTTGCTGTTCAGAAGCTCCCAAGTTTAATTAGATCTCATTTGTCAGTTTTGCTTTTGTTGTGATTGCTTTTGGTGTCTTTGTCATGAAATCTTTTCCCTTTCCTATGTCCAGGATGGTATTGTCTAGGTTGTCTTCCAGGGTTTTTATAGTTTTGGGTTTTACATTTAAGTCTTTAATCCATCTTCAGTTGATTTTTGTGTATAGTATAAGGAAGGGGTCCTGTTTCAATCATCTGCAGATGGCTAGCCAGTTATCCCAGCACCATCTGTTGAACAGGGAGTCTTTTCCCATTGTTTGTTTTTGTCAGCCTTGTCAAAGACCAAATGGTCATTGGTGTGTGTTCTTATTTCTTAACTCTATTCTGTTCCACTGGTCTATGTATCTGTTTTTGTACCAGAATCATGCTGTTTCAGTTATTGTAACCTGTATAGTTTGAAGCTGGGTAACATAATGCCTCCACCTTTGTTCTTTTTGCTTAGGATTGCCTTGGCTATTTGGGCTCTTTTTTTGGTTCTATATGAATTTTAAAATAGTTTTTTTTCTAATTTTGTGAAGAATGTATTGGTAGTTGGATAGAAATAGCACTGAATCTGTAAATTGCTTTGGGCAGTATAGCCATTTTAATGATATTGATTCTTTCTATCCATGAACATGGGATGTTTTTCCATTTGTTTGTGTCTTCTATGATTTCTTTGAGTAGTGTTTTGTAATTCTCATTGTAGAGATTGTTGAGTAGTGTTTTGTAATTCTCATTGTAGAGATCATTCACCTCTATGGTTAGCTGTATTCCAAGGTATTTTATTTTATGTATTTATTTTTTGGTGGTAGTTGTGAATAGACTTGCCTTTCTGATTTGACTCTAGGCTTTGCTATTGTTGGTATATAGAAATCCTAGTGATTTTTGTACATTGATTTTGTATCCTGCAACTTTTAAGGAGCTTTTGAGCCAAGACTATGGGGTTTTCTAGATATTAGAATGTTGAGTATAGGACCCCAATCTCTTCTGACTTGTAGGGTTTAAGCTGAGATGTCTGCTGTTAGCCTGATGGGGTTTCCTTTGTAGGTGACCTGCCCTTTCTCTCTAGCTACCTTTAGCATTGTTTCTTTCATTTTTACCTTGGAAAATCCTGAATTCTTGAATTTGGCTGTTGGCCTCTCTAGCAAGTGTAGGGAAGTTTTCATTGATGATATCTTGTAATATGTTTTCCAAGTTATTTACTTTCACCCCCATCCCTTGCCTTTTAGGGATGCCAATGATTCATAGATTTTGCCTGTTTACATAATCCCATACTCTCAGAGGTTTTGTTAATTCATTTTAATTCTTTTTTCTTATTTTTGTCTGATTGATTTATTTCACAGAACTAGTCTTCAAGTTCTGAGACTCTTTCCTCAGCTTGATTTATTCTGTTGCTAATACTTGTGATTGCATTGTGAAATTCCCGTATTGTGTTATTCACACAATTCTGTCAGATCGTTAGGTTCTTTTCCATACTGGCTATTTCATCATTCAGCTCCTGTATCACTTAATTGTAATTCTTATTTTCCTTGGATTGTGTTTTGTTGTTCTCCTGAATCTGAATGATTTTTGTTCCTATCCATATTCTGAATTCTAATTCTGTCATTCTAGCCAGTTCAGCCTAGTTAAGAACTCTTGTTGGAAAACTGGTGCAGTTGTTTGTGAGACATACAATACTCTGGTCATTTAAGTTACCAGAGTTCTTGTGTTGGTTCTTTTTCATGTCTGCATGTGGGTGCTCCTTTTACTGCAGTGTAGATTGAGTATAGTCAATAGATTTCTTTTCTGGTGTTTCCACTGGGCTGAGGCTCTGTTTAGGATTTTTTTTTTTTTTTTTTTTTTTTTTTTTTAATGGATTCTTGCTCTGTCACCCGGCTGGAGTGCAGTGGCGTGATCTTGGCTCACTGCAACCTCTGCCTCCTGGGCTCAAGCAATTCTCCTGCCTCAGCCTCCCAAGTAGCTGGAATTACAGGTGCCTGCCACCACGCTCGGTTAATTTTTGTGTTTTTAGTAGAGATGGGGTTTCACCACGTTGGCCAAGCTGACCTCAAGTGATCTGCCTGCCTCGGCCTCCCAAAGTGCCAGGATTACAGACATGAGCCACCATGTCTGGCCTTTGTGTAGCATCTTTATTTGAAACTGCCTCTTTGTCTCTGGCTTCAGAGGGGAGTATGTTAGTGAGGTATTTTTGGTGTTGAAACTTTGAGGTGTGATCCAGCAGGTGGCACTTAGGCTTATTTGTCAGTTGGTAGACTCTTGCTCGATTGCAAGGCTCTTGCCCTATATTTCCTCATAGTTGTATCCGTGCTTCCTCTGAATTATCAGTAAGTGTGCGTTCCTCTACCTCTGAGTGCTGGCTATAGATTGCAGCGTGACACTCTTGGGCTGCCCACTGCAGCTCTGGGGTGATCTCAGTGTTTATGTTCCTTCCCCAGTTTGGAGTCAGCAGAGGGAGGTACCTTTTCTTCCTTTTTTTTTTTTTTTTTTTTTTTTTTTTAAGATGGAGTCTCACTCTGTCAACCAGGCTGGAGTGCAGTGGTGTAATCTTGGCTCACTGTAGACTCTGCCTCCCAGGTCCATGCCATTCTCCTACCTCAGCCTCCTGAGTAACTGGGACTACAGGTGCCCACCACCATGCCCGGCTAATTTTTTGTATTTTTAGTAGAGATGGGGTTTCACCATGTTAGCCAGGATAGTCTCGATCTCCTGACCTTGTGATCCGCCCGCCTCGGCCTCCCAAAGTGCTGGGATTACAGGCGTGAGCCACCGTGCCCGGCTTCGATCTCCTGACCTCTTGATCCGCCCACCTCGGCCTCCCAAAGTGCTGGGATTACAGGTGTGAGCCACAGCATCTAGCCAGAGGGAGGTATCTTAGTAGTGATTGTGGCTGAGGGTCATTTGCTTGTCTTCTGGGGACTCCACCCCAGAGAGATGCAGATCAGCAGTTGCTCAATGCAATCAGCCCAGGATGGAGGGACTGTGCTGTGGGCCTAAGCCAGGCATTCCCTGTCTGGTGATGAGCAGCTGGGGGTGTGAGGGACCCATGGGAGATGGACTGGCTTCCTTTCCTTGGGTAGACTGCACCTTGGAGGTGTGGATGAGGCACTTAGGATCTTGCTCCTTCATTAGTCTGAGAGTGGCAAAGGCAGTTTCGCTACAGAGGCAATGACAGATGCTTTTAGTTGCCCTGGGAAGCTCTGTCCAGAAAGTTGCTGAGTTTCTACTGGGTCGATTGCTTTGGCAGGGAGTGGCTGGAGGCCCAGGTCTGGAGTACCTGCTCCGTGACGAGATATGGGAACAGACACTGACGTAACAGTCTGACTACTTTTCTGTAGGGCTGTTGCAGTATGGTTGGGCCCACTCCAGTCCCTAGTCGCCTTGGATTTTCCAGGACCTGGAGGCACCACCAGTGAAGGCTGTGAAACAGCAAAGATGGCAGTCTGTCCCCTCCTTCTGGAAGCTTCATCCCAGAGAGTTATAGTCCTGTTGTTGGCCCAAAGGTACCTGTAGGAGATGGCTGTAGACCCTGGTTGGAGGGTCCTGCCCAGTAAGGGGGAATGAGATTGGGGACCTACTTAAAAAAAGCAATCTGGCCATGTTTTGGTAGAGCAACCATGCTGTGCTAGGGGTTCACTTCAGCCACTGGTCATCTCTGACACTCCAAAGCCTGAAGTCTAGAAAGGCTGAGTCACTCAAACAGCAAAGATGGTGGCCTGCCTCTCCCTCTGGGAGCTCCATCCCAGGGGGGTTACAAATCTTTTTCGGACAGTGAACACTGACAGGGGTGGCTGGAGGCCCTGGTTGTGAGGTCCTGCCCAGTGAGCAGAAAAGGAATCAGGGACACCCTTAAATAAGCAGTCTGACTGTGAAGAATGCCAATAGTAGTTTAATGGGAATAGCACTGAATCTGTAGATTACTTTGAGGAGTATGACCATTTTAATGATATTGATTCTTCCTATCCCTGAGCATGGAATGTTTTTCCATTTGTCTGTTTCCTCTCTGATTTCCTTAAGCAGTGGTTTATAGTTCTCCTTGAAGAAGTCCTTCACTTCCCTTGTTAGCTGTATTCCCAGCTATTTTATTCTCATTGTAGCAATTGTGAATGGGAGTTCATTCATGATTTGCCTCTCTGCTTGTCTACTGTCGGTGTATAGGAATGCCTGTGATTTTTGCACATTGATTTTTGTATCCTGAGACATTGCTGAAGTTGCTTATCAGCTTAAGGAGCTTTTGGGCTGAGATGATGGAGTTTTCTAGATATAGGATCATACCATCTGCAAACAGACACTTTGACTCCCTTTCTTTCTATTTGAATACCCTTTATTTCTTTCTCTTGCCTGATTGCCCTGGCCAGAACTTCCAATACTATATTGAATAGGAGTAGTGAGAGAGGGCATCCTTGTCTTGTGCTGGTTTTCAAGGGGAATGCTTCCAGCTTTTGCCCACTCAGTGTAATACTGACTGTGTGTCTGTCATAAATGGCTGTTATTAAGATATGTTCCATCAACACCTAGTTTATTGAGAGTTTTTAACATTAAGAGATGTTGAATTTTATCAAAGACCTTCTCTGCATCTATTGAGATAATCATGTGGTTTTTGTCTTTAGTTCTGTTTATGTGATGAATTACATTTATTGATTTGCATATGTTGAACCAACCTTGCACCCTAGGGATGAAGCCAACTTGATTGTGGTGGATAAGCCTTTTGATGAGCTGCTGGATTCAGTTTGCCAGTATTTTATGAGGATTTTAGCACTGAGGTTCATCAGGGATATTGCCCTGAAGTTTTCTTTTTTTGTTGTATCTCTGCCAGGTTTTGGTATTGGGATGATGTTGGCTTCATAAAGTGAGTTAGGGATCCTTTTTAATTGTTTGGAATAATTTCAGAAAAAATGGTACCAGCTCCTCTTTGTACCTTTGGTAGAATTCAGCTCTAAATTCATCTGGTCCTGGGCTTTTTTTGGTTGGTAGGCCATTTATTACTGCCTCAATTTCAGAACTTGTTATTGGTTTATTCAGGGATTCACCTTCTTCCTGGTTTAGTCTTGGGAAGGTGTATGTGTCCAGGAATTTATCAGTTTCTTCTAGATTTTCTAGTTTATTTGCATAAAGGTGTTTATAGTATTCTTAGATGGTTGTCTGTATTTTTGTGGGGTCAGTGGTGATATCCCCTTTATCATTTTTTATTGTGCCTATTTGAGTCTTCTCTCTTTTCTTCATTAGTCTAGCTAGTGGTCTATTTTATTAATTTTTTCAAATAATCAGCTCCTGAATTCATTGAATTTTTTGAAGGGTTTTTCATGTCTCTATCTCCTTCAGTTCAGCTCTGATCTTGTTTATTTCTTGCCTTCTGCTAGCTTTTGGGTTTGTTTGCTCTTGGAGTCCATATAGCCAAGACAATCCTAAACAAAAAGAACAAAGCTGGAGGCATTGCACTACCCAAATTTAAACCATACTACAAGGCTACAGTAACCAAAACAGCATGGTACTGGTACAAAAACAGACACATAGACCAATGGAACAGAATAGAGATCTCAGAAATAAGACCACATATCTATAACCATCTGATCTTTGATAAACCTGACAAAAACAAGCAATGGGGAAAGGATTCCCTATTTAATAAATGGTTCTGGGAAAGTGGCTAGCCATATGCAGAAAATTGAAAGTGGACCCCTCCCTTACACTTTATACAAAAATTAGCTCAAGATGGATTAAAAACTTAAATGCAAAACCTGAAACCTGACATAGGCACATGCAAAGATTTCATGACAAAAACATCAAAAGCAATTGCAATAAAAGCAAAAATTTGGGGACAAATGAGATCTAACTAAAGAGCTCTGCCAGCTGGGTGTGGTGGCTCATACCTGTAATCACAGAAGTTTGGGATGCCAAGGCGGGTGGATCACCTCAGGAGTTCAAGACCAGCCTGGCCAACGTAGTGAAACCCCATCCCTACTAAAAATACAAAAATTAGCTGGCTGTGGTGGAAGATGCCTGTAATCCTAGCTACTTGAGAGGCTGAGGCATGAGAATCACTTGAACCAGGGAGGAAGAGATTGCAGTGAGCTGAGATCATGCCATTGCACTCCAGCCTGGGGAATAGAGTGAGACTGTCAAAAAAACCAAAAAAACAAAAAAACAAAAAACCAAAAAAATGAAATGAAAACAACAAACAAACAAACAACAAAAACAAAAAAAAAACTTCTGCACAGCAAAAAAGAAACTATCATCAGAGTGAACAGACAACCTACAGAATGGGAGAAAATTTTTGCACACTATCCATCTGACAAAGGTCTAATATCCAGAATCTACAAGGAACTTAAACAAATTTACAAGAAGAAAACAAATGACCTTATTAAAAAAGTGGACAAGAGATATGAATAGATACTTGTCAAAAAAAGACATTTATGCAGCCAACAAACATGTGAAGAAAAGTTCATCATCACTGATCATTAGAGAAATACAAATCAAAACCATAATGAGATACCATCTCATGCCAGTCACAAAGGGTATTTTTAAAAAGTCAGGAAACAACAGATGCTGGTGAGGCTGTGGAGAAACAGGAACGCTTTTACACTGTTGTGGGAGTGTAAATTAGTTCAACTATTGTGGAAGACAGTGTGGCGATTCCTTAAAGACCTGGAATCAGCAATACAATTAGACCCAGCAATCCCATTACTGGATATATACCCAAAGGAATATAAATCATTCTGTTATAAAGATACATGCACACGGCTGGGAGCGGTGGCTCATGCCTACAATCCCAGCACTTTGGGAGGCTGAGGTAGGTGGATTACCTGAGGTCAAGAGTTCGAGACCAGCCTGGCCAACATGGTGAAACCCCATCTCTACTAAAAACACAAAAATTAGCCAAGCGTGGTGGCACACGCCTGTAATCCCAGCTACTCGGGAGGCTGAGGCAGGAGAATTGCTTGAGCCCAAGAGATGGAGGTTGCAGTGAGGCAGTGAGCTGAGATCATGCCATTGCACTCCAGCCTAGCAGACAGAGCAAGACTCTGTCTCAAAAAAAAAAAAAAAAAAGAAAGAAAGAAAGAAAAAAAAAGATACAAGCACACATGTTCATTGCAGCACTATTTATAATAGCAAAGACATGGAATCAACCCAAATGCCCATCAATGATAAGACTGGATAAAGAAAATGTGGTACATATACACCATGGAATACTATGCAGCCATAAAAACAACAAGATCATGCTCTTTGCAGACATATGGATGGAGCTAGAAACCATTATTCTCAGCAAACTAACACAGGAACAGAAAACCAAACACCGCATATTCTTACTTATAAGTGGGAGCTGAACAATGAGAACACATGGACACAGGGAGGGGAACAGTACACACTAGGGGCTGTCAGGGAGGTTGGGAGAGGGAGAGCATAGGATAAATAGCGAATGCATGCTGGGCTTAATACCTAGGTGATGGATTGATAGGTGCAGCAAAGCACCATGGCACACGTTTACCTATGTAACAAACCTGCATGTCCTGCACACGTATTCCCAAACTTAAAATAAAATAAACTTAAGAGAGAAAGAAGCAGTCTGACCACGTTTTGGTGTGCTGAGGGATCCCTTCCACTCCCGGTTGGCACGGACTCTCCAGTGCCCAAGGACTGAGGCCCATTTCATTATTATTAAGAGTTCTTCCTTCTGCTCTCAAAAGATATGTAGTCAGTCTATCTTTAGATTCTTTTTTATTAATGTTTCAGGTATAAAATGAGTTTCAACCAGAGAAATGGAACAAAAATATTTACAATTGCACTTAAATCTCTATGGCCTAAAAGAGATTTTTTCCTTGGTAAATTTTCATCTTTCTTTATCATGAAACTACAGCTGGTGGAGGAGAAAGTGGTAGATGGTCAGCAGCTTCAGTTCACTCAGAACATCTGTCATAATTTTTTTTATTATTATACTTTAAGTTCTAGGGTA
Source organism: Chlorocebus sabaeus (assembly GCF_047675955.1). Lineage (NCBI taxonomy): Eukaryota > Metazoa > Chordata > Mammalia > Primates > Cercopithecidae > Chlorocebus > Chlorocebus sabaeus. The sequence continues at coordinate 43,936,101 of NC_132913.1, forward strand.
CATGTGCACAACGTGCAGATTTGTTACATATGTATACATGAGCCATGTTGGTCATCTGTCATGGGTTTATCTCTGTTGCTTCATATTGCTCATGTGGCCTGGAATGCAGAAGGAACCTTGGGTAGACAATCAAGAAAAGTTATTCTTCTTATTTTTTTTTTTTAAAGATGCATGGATAGAACACCCCTCTTTATGAGAAAAGGCTTAAGAGATGTGTGTGGGAGGGTGGCTGCGTGCATATGAAAATGAGAGGGAAGGAGAGGGCCCAAGGGTGGGGAGAGAGAATGAGCACTCACAGTTTTTCTCAGATAAAAGAGCAGTCTCTGAAATATTTCCATCTATCCTCGAGATGTCAATTGACAAGAGGAACTAACAGCATACCCAGTGGACCTAGAATAAACTTTTTATCTTTGAGTCAGATTCTCATACAGGACTTTATTTTTATTTTTTTATATTGTTAGTGATCTTAATGATTTCCCAAAACATCCAGTACCTCATTGTTTCGCATGTAAGTATTGTAAATACCTTGTTCATTTTAATCACAACCAAAAAAAGTGAGTCTAAACCTAATGTAAAGAGATATGTGTGGCTGGGTGTGGTGGCTTACACCTTTAGCCTGTTACCCCAGTACTTTGGGAGGCAGAGGTGGGAAGATAACTTGATACCAGGAGTTCGAGACCAGCCTTGGCAAAAAAGACAGACCCAATCTCTACAAAAAAATTAAAAGGAAGGGATGTTAGATTATTTAAACCAAAAATCCAGTTTGCATTTTTAATGTGCACCATTTTGATAAATATGATGATTCAGTTTTAGGTCTTAACAGAGAACAAATAATGATAAAGAGAGTAGTATTATTGGCAGACAAAATTGTTGGTAAACCGCTCAAAACACATAGCATTTTGGAGTCCCTCAGTGTAGAACCAAAACACCCAATATATTTAGCAGGTCTTGGGGTATCCTTGTATGGCAGCATTAAACAGTAAGCACTATTATTAATGACACTGATGGGGAGTCAAAACATCAATTATATCTATTCTGCTTAGGAAGGCAGGGACTTTAAAATGTTTTAGATAAATATGAATACATTTATTAAAGAAAAGCAATTTAGTGCTTAAAAACACAAATACTTGATATCTGGAAAATTCACTGAAACAGAAAGTTGCAATTTCCAATAATTTAAATAGCATAGGCAATATTGTTCAAAAAACCCCCAAAGACAAATACATGTATTTTTCATACCTCTGTGTTTATCCAATAGCATAGAATTAGCAAGAAATACACACACATGCATGCATGCACACACACAGGCACACATACCCCTCAAACAGAGCAGCCACTAACTAGAGAAGAACATCCACACTTTCTTTTGAACTTGGTTTCAGGAGTGCTCATTACATTTCCGGCTATTAGAAGGTATTGTGCTGAAATTGATTTAATACTCAAAAAAATCGCTTTTTTTTCCCTAAATATTCTTAACTGGAGGGATCATCTTTTTCTAAAGTTGTAAAAGTTGTCTTTGTTTAAATGGAGGCTCCATCCCATTGAAAAACAAACACTTATTAACAGAAATTTATGCCTGAATATCCTATGACTCTTCTAAAGAAATCAAGTCTGCTTAACTAGCATCCAGGTTTATTTCTTGTGAAAATGGCAACATGTTGTTGTTTTTTAATCTGCAATTAAAGGTCAGTATGTTTTTAAAAATAATATTTTATGGAAATATAAAATAACAATGGCATTAATGTAATTATACATGTTAAGCAGAAAATGGGGCATTTGTATTTTAAAAAAAAAATGTTTTTTCTTTCCTTAAAGGTGCAAAACAGCACAGGGCGGTTTGGGGCTCTTCATAGCTATCTTCACGTACACATTTATTTGGCTTACGAGCACTCTTTTTCCTCAGCTTTTCTTTTCCCATCCCCTATCACCACCCTCTAATTTGTTACTCTTTTTAATATTTTCCAGAATATAGAATGTGAAGACTTGCTTTTAGTCTTTGAAAACACTAGTGGCAATAAAAAGATGGAAATAAACTTTCCCACTCTGGGCAGTTCTTCCCCTCAGGAGATATTTTAAGACTTCACAGAAATTAAGTACTTTTTTCTTTTTTTTTCAAACCTACTAAAACATTCACCATCTCTGCTGCCTAATGCATTTATTCATGGCCTCTATATATTCTCCTCTATAACCTCTTCCTTCATGTCTTCATTTTAATAATATTGCTTATGTGAAAATTGCTGGATAAATTATTCAATTTTTTCTATTATCCAGTATATCTGCAATAAAACTGATAACCCGTTTCTGTAAATACATCTATAATAATTTAAATTAGCCTTCTCTGCTTATTTGTCTGCTTTCCCACCTGTCTCTCTTTAGCTAGCTCCTTACATTCCCTTCTCAAGCTTTTGGCTAGGATGAACTTGAAGTACTTTGTTTCTGTTTGTTGTATAATGAAGACAAGCTGCTAAGTAGATGCAAATGCTAATTCTGTAGTTACTTTTCGTTTCACATGAAATTTCATTAGTGTTGTTAAGTATGGAAAATTAATTACTCCTTAATCACAAGTCCACAGAACTTAATCACCAACTACAAATAACTGTTGAAGGGTAATGCTACAGATCAACCATAAATCAACAAAACAGGAAAATTTTGCATTAAGACCAAAATCCAGGTGAATACTCGTGACCTCTAGTTGCTAATAAAGAAATGGATACAATCTCTTGTGATAGAACCATATTTTTCAAGCATTCATTTATTCAATAATTTAACAAAATTTTATTTTTTTGGGGCCAGACTCAGGGGCTAAAACAATGATAACATAATCTCTGCCCTCAAAGACTTTACAATCTCCTTGTAGTCTCTTTGAGACTCTGTCTTGGAAAAAAAAAAAACAAAAAACAAAAAGAGTTTACAATCTACTAGGGGAATCTGAACAAGTAAAAAGACAGTGAGATTAACACTTTGATGAATGGTTTGCAAAGTGCTTTGAGTAGGTGACAGAAGAAGCTACTAATGCAACCTTAGGGTGGTTTGTGAGAGTTTAGTAGAAATTGTGAAGTCAAGATTTACTCCTATCTTTTCTTCTTTTTCATCAACTTTCTTCAGTGGGACTTGCATTTTTTTTTAAACGGCCAACACAGCCATGTGCCTTCATTCTCCCTGGCAGCTGGTGAGAGCCTGTTGTTAGCATCTCTTCCTAACTCTCTAACTCCTGTTTTCAGGGACATTATGTTAGTTAGTAGATAAAATTTGTAATGGTAATAGTATTTACACCATGGGAACTGGAAATTGCTACAAAGCAGGACTTTAAAAATTCCTCCAGAGTTGGTAGTTAAACATTTACCAGCATATCACCTGGCCAAGGAATGTAGTATTCTTTGGTTCTACTGGAAAATTCAGTTTTCCAGTATCTATAAGACATAGTCCCTAATAAAGCAGGAATTAGAGCTACAAATAAGACATTATTGCTGTCCTTCTAGAATTTACAATAGGGAGAATAAGACAAGTCACAAATCATTGTACCTCAAGACCAAATCTACTTAAAAAGTACAAGGGGAGAGAAGAAGGGTAGGACTGTCCTAAATACACATTTCAATAGTTGGTCTATGGATTGTTGGCTCATTAGGGGTCCAGTTAAAGCCTGTGGGTCACCCAGACAAGGGTTATTTGTTGTTTTGGAAGACAGAGTTTCTCAATAGTTTTTATCAACCTCCAATCCCTCTGTAGGGATTCTACCCAATGTAAACAATAGAAAGAGATAGTATAACACAGTGTTTAAAAATGTTGACATTGGTCGCTGAGTGCCTTGGTCCATATACTCCATTATTATGCAATACTAGGAAAATTACATGAACTATTTGGGCTTTAGACTTCTCTTTATTAAAATTGGAATAGTAATAGTACTTAATTCATGGAGATTTTTGAATGATTAAATTAGTTAAAGATGTAAAAACATTGAGAACTTGCCTGGCTCATGGTGCACAGACAAATCTATTGTCATTATTAACACATATTCACAAGGACTGGCAGCTTCCAGAAAATGGGTTAGACATAACCTGATCCTACAATTTCAAACACTTCTAAGAACCTCCAGAAGTGATTGCTAATCTCTGAGCTTGACGAAAAGTGACAAACATGAAGATTAACCATAGGATTTTGTGGTTAAATGTCTTTATAATTTTTCTTAATATTTGCTATCCAATCTTATCTTTCTAGTACCATGAAGATATGTAGTAGATACTATTTCTGTTATTTTATTTTTTTAAGATTTATGTAATAAATGAGAGAAAATTCAAGGATCTGAAAATACAACGAACGCTTCAAAAAATGATGTTTTAAAGAAAAATAAGGTTGAAATATTTTTGAAAAAACTTAAGCACTTAAAAAAATTTTGAGACTTCTCTTTCCCCTTGGTGGTTGGGGAATTATTAACCACCTGACCACACCAATAAACTCTTTATTTAAAAGCAATGAAGAAAAGGTGCCCTTTCAACATAGAAACCCCTACTTCACTTAAAATTCCACTTCTGGTGTTTCAGGAATCCCACTGTAAAGCCTTGCTTATGACCACAAATGTGACAGGAGCTGGAATTATTTCTGAGATATAATGCAGGCATTTATGATGATTATTAATCGCTTACAAAATTCTTTATAAATGAAAACTTGCTATACAGGACCTAAATCCATAAGACCCAAGAACCACAAATCACCCATGTAAAAAGCCAAACTATATGCTCATTTATGGAGTGATGCTTGATTGGAAGATAGGAAGAAGAGAAAGTGAACCAAGGTTCTTTTATGGGATTTTAATAAATCCTGTGACTGTTGCACAAAACCTAACTTGACCCTAGTAATTACAGGCTACCATGGTGCAGATACGTTGTCAAAAAGAGACAACCAGTGTTCTTGGCTACAACTAATCCGTCAAGATGTTGTGCAAATCACCGACCGTCTGGATCTCATTTTCTTTTTTTTTCTGAGGATGTTGGGTTAGACACAATGGTTTTGTTGTAATGGTTTTCAAATTGTGCTCCAAGGAGTCCTCAGCACCCAAACAGAGGAGTCTCAAGGATGACATTTAAAGAACAGCTATGTAACCATCAGGAATCCAGGCTACCTTCTACCCCCCACTCATTAAATCAAGCAACACCGCTTTGGTCAGTTTTACAGATTAAATATTTATCACTTTTACATTTGCTATAAGCAAATTTCGCTTGAGAAGAGATCACTGGTTAAAAGTTGCAAACATTAAATTGGTTGTACCTTAAAGATTGGAGACTACCGTTTCCCTGTCACACGTTTAAGAGGTGACACTTCATGTAATACTCAAAATTAGCTCATGCTACTTAAATTACTTGACTCATAATTACTTAGGATATAGAATACTACATACAATCTTGATGAAATATAATGAATAGGAGGTGAATATTCAGCAGGGTTAAGGTCTTTCAGAATGTTAAATGTTACTAGTTAACAAAACTAGTATGATATCCCATTAGTTTTCAGGCATCTTTCACTTAATTCCTTTTTACATCTAAGGTGGTAATCACAGAATTTCATACTGGAAAGTATCCTAAGAGACCCCACCATTTTAAAGGTGAGTGAACAGAGGGTTACCCAGAGTTTCTCCAGGAGGTAGTTCATGTTCAGGGCTCTGTCCTCTACAGCAGATGATTTTGCCAAAGAACAAATATACAAGCTACCCACAGCAACCATTTGGGGATTCTTGATCACACTTTTTTCTCCCTTCTTCCTATGCATTTTTCTGTCTCCGTCTCCCCTACCCTTCCCTCCCTCCTTCCTTCCCTCCTTCCCTCCCTTCCTTCCTTTTATTTTCTTTCATTCATTCACCAATTTGTGAATATTTACATTGGAGATTCTTGATCACACTTTTTTCCCCCTTCTCCCTGTGTCTCTGTCTCCCCTCCCTTCTCTTCGCCTCCCCTCCCCTCCCTTCCCCTTCCCTCCCTTCCCCTTCCTTCCTTCCTTCCTTCCTTCCTTCCTTCCTTCCTTCCATCCATCCTTCCTTCCTTCCTTCTCTCCTTCCCTTCCTTTTTTCTTTCATTTACCGAATTTTTTTTTTTTTAGATGGCGTTTCACCTTTGTTGCCCAGGCTGAAGTGCAATGGCGTGATCTCAGTTCATGGCAACCTCCATCTCCCAGGTTCAAGTGATTCTCCTGCTTCAGCCACCCGAGCAGCTGGGATTACAGGCATGCACCACCACACCTGACTAATTTTGTATTTTTAGTGGAGACAGAGTTTCTCCATGTTGGTCAGGCTGGTCTCGAACTCCTGACCTCAGGTGATCCACCTGCTTCGGCCTCCCAAAGTGCTCTGATTAAAAGCATGAGCCACCGCACCCAGCCCATCCAACAATTTTTGAATATTTACAAAGAGACTAGCACTCTACTAGCACTGGGAATATGCAGTTCTATAAGAATACCTGGTGCTTGTCTCATGAAACATGCAGTCTAGTAGAGGAGACACACACGTAAACTGCTTGAGTATTGAGTACTAGGTGCTAGGGGATAAATTTCAAGGGTGCTTGTTGAAGCAAGGTGAAAGGCTTTTAAATCAGAAGCAAGTAGGGATGATCATGGAGGAAGCAGCACTTAGAGTGTGTTTTGAATATGAGTAGGCATTGAGTAGACAAAAGGTGTGTGCAGGGTTGTAAGTGTGTGGTATGCCAGTGGTAGAGAGAGCATTCCAGGTGGAGGAACAAAGGCACAGATGTCCATTCCAGATGATGCATTCAAGGATCTGCAAGATTTTCAGTAAGGCTGACTGGTAAGATGCATGTCAGAACAGTGTTGGGAGATGAGAGCTGTAGGGAGCAAAGAGATTGTAAGGGATCTTGCAAGAAAAAGTTTATGATTTTGAATTTTACCTTAAAAGTGTTATGAAGTCACAAGGGGATGCCATTATCAGCTTATACTGTAGAAAATAACTGGCAGGACTGTGTTGAGAATTTGGCAAGGAATAGTTTAGAGATGGAAGACCAATTGTAAAGTTCTTTCAGTGATCCAGGCAAAAAGGGATGACAGCTATAGTAAGTGGTAGACAGAATTGACATAAAGGGATGAACCTATAACAAATCAATCATCAATTAACCCTGACTTTACCTGAATGGTCTAAGAAAAATACATGGCAAGAAATAGATTATGTTGGTCCTCCCAAGGACATGGCTACACTTAACAGTAAAGATTGGCATGTTATTGCAGTTCCAAACTTAGCAAATACTCTCACAAATACTTCCCAGTCATTGCATTTGGCCATTCGACCCTCATAATTTCATCATTAAGCAAATGTTTCCTGCAAAGTTAAATATAGTTACTGTGTTTGGCTTTTTTGTTTGCTTCTTTTTGGACAGGATAAGAGAAAAATTGTGATTTTTCTGACCTTGAGATTCCTCTAGCTGAATGTTAGATGCACTCTTCATCATTATGAAGTCAATCCAATAAAATGTAAGTTCAGAGAGAGATATACTACTTTCCGCAAAACTGTCTAGAAAAAGATAAAATTAGTTTAGGAAAATAATTCATGTCCATTAGATAGATCAAGATGATTAATGTAGTCAATGTCTAGAACCAGGTGTATATGCTGCAGTGAACTATGTCATAAAACTTGGGTGTAGTTAAGTTGATATGGATGTGGAAAAGGATCTGTATTGTAAACTATAGAAACAGAAAGAACTTATTTTATTAAAACTGATTATTACAACTATTAGAGACAAAAGTGGATCCAAACATTGTAATTAACTGGGAAGATTTCACGCTCATGGAATTCACTGGTCTTACCATGTTCTCCATCATCCTGATGCAGCTGGCTTTATAGAATGATTGAATGGCCTTTTGAAGTTGCACATGCAGCTCTAGCTGGATGATAATAGTTTAGAGGGCTGAGGCAAGATTCTCCAGAAAGCTGTAGATGCTCTGAATCAGTGTCCAATGTATGGTACAGTTTCTCCCATAGCCAAGATTCATAAGTCTTAGAATCAAGAGGTGGAAATGGGAGTAGTAACACTCACATTACCCCCTAGTAACCTATTAGCAATTTTTATTTTCTTCTTGTTCTTGTGACTTTATGCTCTGCTGGCCTAGAAGTCTTAGTTCCAGAGGAAGGGATTCTTCTGCCAGGGACACAATGATTCCATTAAACCGCAGGTTAAGACTACCACCTGGTCACTTTGGGCTCCTCATGCTTCTGAGTCAACAGGCTAAGAAGGGAGTTATGATGGTGGCCGGGTGATCATTTCAGAATACCAAAGGGAAAGTGAACTAGTACTCCACAGTGGCCGTGAGAAAGAGTATGTCTAAAATACAAGTAATCCCATGGGGATCACTACCATGCTCTATGATTAAGGTCAATGGGAATCTATAACAACCTAATCCAGGCAAGACTGCAAATGGCTCAGATCATTTAAGAATGAAGGTTTGGGTCACCTCCGCCCCCCGGATAAAGAACCACAACCAGATGAGGTGCTTCCTGAAGTCAAAGGGAATACAAAGTGGGTAATAGAAGAAGATAGCTATCAATACTAGCTACAACCAAATGATCAGTTATAGAAACAAGGACCGTAATTGCCATGAATATTTTCTCCTTATTTTGTAAGAATATGTTTGTGTATATATATACATATATATTAAACAATTATCTTTGCTTTCTTTCTTCTCTTATTCCTTTATTATGTAATATAAGTTGTATTGAGTTTATATCAGTATTTAAATATTATTAATATTTCATTATAATATTTAAATTATGGAATATCAGGAGAAAAGTGAGCATCACTTGAGAACTTTGTCTCCTCTTCTGGTGATGGGATTAGTGCGTTTTTGGTTGTATGCAGAACAGTTGTATCCTGTTTATAACATTGTTATTGCCTTTATTGAAGATTGTGTGGTTTAAGGAGATGCATATGGATGCCAAGTTGATAAGGTATATGCTTATGATGGTTTTACTGAAGGTGTCAACTTGACTGGAGTGAGGTATGCCAAGATATCTGGTATAGCATTATTTCTGGGTATATCTGTGAGGGTATTTCTGGAAGAGATTGACCTTTGAATCAGTGGACTGAGTAAGGAAGATTTGCCTTCACCATCCAATCAGCTGAGGGCATGAATAGAACAAAAAGGCAGAAGGAAGGTGAATTCTCTCACTCTCTTTGTGAGCTGGACACTCTTCTTCTTCTGCCTTTGGACATCAGAACTCGAGATTCTCTGGCCTCTGGACTCTAGGACTTGCACCAACAGCCCCTCAGATTTTTAGGCCTTTGACCTTGGACTGAAAGGTATACCAGTAGCCCCTCTGGTTCTGAGGCACACTACTGACTTCCTTGGTCTCTCACTTGCAGATGGCCTATCATAGGACTTCTCAGCTTCCATTAGTGCTTGAGTCAATTGCCCTAATAAATCTATCTATCTATCTATCTATCTATTTATCTATCTATCTATCTATCATCTATCTCTGATTGGTTCTATTTCTCTGGAGGACCCTAATACACACCATGGCAGGGCTATTATCATAGCATTTAAGAGCAAAGACTTCAGAATCAGACAGGTATATCCCCAAACTTTGTCTCTGCTGTTAAGTAGATATGCTCCTCATTTGTAAAATGGGGATAAACATATATTTCCTGTTGTGTAGGGTAGTTATAGAAACTCAATGAGATAATAATATTTATTGATTCATTCTATACTTACTCATTGGGAATTTGCTTTCTCTTAGACACTCTTTTAGGATTTAGGAGATTTAAAAAATGAATAAAAAAAGACAAGATCCTTATCCATGGGAGCCCTATACCCTCCAATGCATTACATTTTGTGGGGACTCACTACCAAGTCTGTCTGGCGTATAGGAAGCTCTTCATAAATGTTAGTTGTAATGAATATTAGCTAATCGTTTCTTTGATTCAGAATCCAAAAGCAATGTTATTTTCAATTTTGTCAATTCAGCTTTTAGAAACATTATTAAGATCAATATAAATCTGGCTGGAGCAGCATTTTAAAAAAATCCTGGCTCTTAAAACAGAAAAACCTAGGTACAGTAATTTATGAAAATAAAACTGCCACAAGAATCTAAGGACAACACTTTACCCTAATGAAAATGGAGATAAACTCAAGGTGTGCTGTTTAGGCCATTCTGAGATATTACCACATTTATAAAGGATTTAGCATATCCAAAAGTTTCTATCCTATCACCAGCTGAACGCATTTTTTTAAAAAATGGACTGTTCCATTATTAAATGATGCTTGATAGCTCTCTGTGTTTGATGGAGCAATCATGTGGTTGGTCAGGAAAAGCTGCTACAACTTTCTTAACAGCCTCTCTCATCTGGCTATGGAAGCCTAGTCATTTAAATAAAAAAAGGGCAGAGAAAACGCTGAGAGGCAGTTTGCTCTAACTCAACCTTTTCAAATGACTACACTAATTTTAAACATACGAATTTAACTGTATGTTTGCCCCTCTATAAACAGGGCGAACAAACAGTATATCATTTTTACACTTGAACTGTATTATGATTTTAATGCAGGCTCAGGTGAGGTGAGGTCAGAAGATACAATTAAATGGATCTGGTACCAGCTGGAGATTAGGCTCTCTTTAACCATGCTTGGGTGATTTATCCATCAACAACTCATGTACTGCTCCATAAAAATTGGTATCTGTTTAAAAATAGGTATTAAAATACAGTGTACTTTTAAAATTAGAGACTAAAATATTATGTACTTGCCAGCAGGTAGTTTATTTAATATTCATGTGCAATATCAAACAGAAAGATTCCTGTTCTTGGAATAAAAATCTATTAGAATAAATCTGCCCTAGTTGCAGGAGCTTCTGTGCTTGGTCAAGTCCTTGGAAACAAATGCAGAAACAAACTTTTATATCATTACAAATCCCTGACATGATGGAATGGTGATATATAACTGCCACCCTTGTTAAATAGCTCTATCTGTTCCTCAAAGATTTATTTTAATGTTGTTCTTTCATGAAAGGCTGTTTAAAAACAAAAACAGGTAAAAAGGGAAACAGAAATGCAAAGTAAACAGGTTTATTAAGGATAATAAAAAATCTTGGTGATTTTATATATTCTATTGTGAATTACGAATGGTAGACTTCAGTCTTGAGGTTGAACTTGGTTTCTAATAGACATAAATTCAAATATTTGAATTTTCTGCATCTAAAGCTGACTTGCAGCTGTAAGGGCAATCATTTGTCTACTAATATGCATATCAAAAATTTAAACAAATGAACGTTTAAAAGTAATATTTGATTAACCATTCACTGAAAGAAAAGTAATTCTGCCTGTCCAATTCAGTAATTTATATAGTTTAGTGATTTGCTTGTCAATAATGAACAAATTGCTTTAATATATTACTGTAATGCTTCATTTTCATTAAGACATCTGCCAACTTTTCAAAAAAGCTTTTCCATTTGGGACTTGACTTATAATTGTAGAGTCCCTTGGGGGAGTTTCAATATTATTCTAATCAATTTTATCCACAATACACAATATGGATGATTACATTGCAATGTAATTTCCAAAGTTCCCTTCTCACATTAGTCATTTGCAAGGAGAGGAGACACTGCTGATGTCTCCAGAATGTATTTTAGAAAATAAACTTACTGCAGCAATGGAGCAAAGAATATTTTTTCATTGTTGGAAATGCATCACAACATGAATATGTATATGTGCAGATATGCTTATATAATTTACAACCACACTTCAAAGCTTTATGGTCTATAACATTTATATGTTATTTTTATGCAATAAGATGATAATGGATTTTACAACCACAAGATACAAGAGTTGGAAAGTCCTCCAAGATGCTCTTCCGGTATGTGAACTACGGTAATAGTGCTATAGTCTTTTCCTTATTATTATTATTTTTAATGATAAGGGGAAGCAGATAATAGTTTTAGGGAAAGCTGGAAAAATAAAAGTTATCTTAGTCTCACTTCAAACTAAATTGAGGCTCCAAAAAAGCCATTCAATTAGCCTCGATCCAGAACAAGCTTAATAGCTAGGTTCCCTTTACTGCTGTTCATTTTAGTTTTAAACTTCTCTTGACCCAGGTGGGAAAGAGTTATGCTACTTATTGAGGCGATCACCAAATCATCATCAGCCTTCTTTCTGGTCATCTTATCTATCTTTTAAGGAGTATAAAGCCTACACTTTACATGATAGAGAAGCTTTCCTTCAATTTAGCAGTGAGTAGTGAAGAGTAGGCAAATATTAATAGGCCTAAAAATATTTTAAATGTATAGAAAGAAAAGAAAGTCAGAGTAAAGAATTATAAACAATAAAACCGATAAAGAATAAGTCAGTGGAAGCATAGGGAAATTTTAGTTACTTAGATTTTCTACTTGTTTTTACCAAGTTTTTTTTTTTTTTTTTTTTTTTTTTTTTTTTTTTTTTTTTTTTTTTCTCTCTCTCTGTCTCTTTTAAAGTACTAGCAGGGAGTTGCAGAAATGAGCCCCAATTCTCAGGATTCTACATCCAAGGTTGTTTCCTGTTTTAAAAGTGTTTATAAATTGTACAACAAATCATCTTCATTTAAATTTTTAAAAAACTTTCTATTTTATTGTTGTTAAATGAATTAAAATGAGCAGCATTGGCTCCCTCTCAACCAAAATAGGTATTAATTCATCATTAAAGTAAATAATGTTGCTATTATTAAATGTTGATCATGTACAAGGTAATTTCATAGAACATATATAAAGAAAACTTTAGAACATTACCTAGGGACACAAAGGAAGGCTTGAACAACTAGAAAGCCATATTGTCTGCAAGTAAGAAGATTCAATACATTAAAGCTTTCAGTTCTATTTAAATTGAAGAATCATCCAAATCGGTCTGATCAAAATATTACCAAGCCTTTTTTTTTTTTTTAAGACTTGAAGGAATGAGTTTTTCTAGCAAAATAACCTTAGAATCTATGGAGAAAGGGGGCAAAGTATTCCCAGCTGGAAAAATGGGTGGGCCAAGTTTTAGGGGCAGTAATTTGAAAAGAATGTTCAGAAGATGCTAAGTCAGTCAATCAAACGTGTCTGTCTGATTGAAATCCAGAGGTCATACAGGACAAAGGAAGAAGATTAAGTTTTAAAAGTAGGGTAGAGCCAGACTAAGGGGAAACTTGTGATTCTATACTAAATAGGGGACTTTCTTTCAAAAGGGAATAATTTAAGGGTTTTGAGCCAGGGAATTACACTTGGAAGGAGCTACTTAAGATCAGCCTACCAGTAGTGTACATTATGAATTGGAAGAAGGAGAGACTCTGCACAGGGAGAATAGTTAGAAAGCTACTGAAATAATCTATGCATGAAACAGTAAGGACCCAGAATAAAATCATCTCGTTTATAAATGCAAGGACTTTAAGATTATGCAATGACTTTCCAGCTTTTAAATTTTTTTAACTCTGAGCCATAGTAAGAAATGTGTTTTACACACATACATGCCCAAAAATGTTTAATAAGAATATTTATCCTTACTATTTATGATGACATTTGGCATTTTTGGCTCTATTCTTTTTACATTTTAGAAAATGCTGGTGGGAACACATTGTATTTATTTTAAGATTTTCTAAAGGTTGGACCTGCTGTTTGTAAAACATGGTCTGGTGCAACACCTTCACTTTTCAGAAGAGAAACTGAGGCACAAAAAACTAAGAGGCCTTCTCAGGGTCTCACTTTGAGTGATTAGAGACCAGAGGCCTGTCAACTTTCAATACCATAGTTAGGATGGTACTGTGGTAGAAAGAGATAACCAGGAACAGATCTGAGAGTGATTTTAAAAGAGGAATAAATAGACAAAGTGACTAGTTATGAAAATTTAAAGACAACTGAGATTTTGTTCCTGGTTAATTGGGTAAACAGATTTGCCATGGAATTACAGGTATCTGAAAAAGAAACCAGCATGAGAGATATGTAATGAGTTCACACTGAATTTGAGAGGGCAGAGGGACAGTCAGACTGCAGCAGGCAGGGCAAGCTGTAAGATAAAGCATTCAAATGAAAACACTTGTAGGTTATCTATTTGAGAATGATCGATGGTATTTAATATAATGAAAGTGCATTGAATACCTCTCCTATTCATGACCCTGTTATAGATCTTAGGGATTCCAAGATGAATCAAGTCCCAATACATGAGAAGCTCTCATTCAAAATTTTGCTGATAGTGTTATACATCCTTGGAATTAAATCATTATTGTTGCTAAAAAGTCAATATAATTTATTTTCAAGACCTCTAAACATTTCAATCTTCTACAGTTTGATCTAAAACTTTTACCTGGGGTTTTACATCAAATTGCATTCTTCTTATTACATACTGTTTTAGTAACAGTCTCTTTCCCTCTTTCTCACTGTGTGTGTGTGTGTGTGTGTGTGTGTGGTGTGTGGAGTGTCTTTCTTTTTGACATCCACCAATATTCTTTCAGGTGGCAAGTTGCCTCTTACCAGACTACCTCGGAAAAGAAACAGCTTCTGACAGGGAAATGAGCAGCTGGGTGGCAGCTCACAGCAACTCTGTTATTTTGCACTGATACAGCATTTTAATATAAATGGCTGAAATGCTATCCGAAAATAGTCATTCATCTCAAACAAACTCCACAAAGCTGGTTAACATTTAAGCAGTTACATTTAAGGGCTGACTTCTTTCTAGGTGCCTCCCTTTCTTTAATGATAATGGTGGTGATTTTCACACTGCCCATTTGAGGGAGGAAGAAGGGGTGCCAAAACCAAGGCTCAAGCATTGTAGCAGTTGAGAAAAATCTGCAGCAGAACCTAAAGAGAATCCAGGGTCCCTTGTACCAAATCCCTTTGTGCCATTTTCCATTTTACCCAAATAACTTAGAGTTTTACCTGTAGGAAAAATAAAACAAAGAAACTTACTGGTCCTCATAGGGTCCGAACTTAAATAATTAGCACTGGTTACGTATCATTTCATCTCTGGAAATGATTTTAGGCTCAGAGGTTCTTGTTACTTTGAACTCTTTAAGTTTGTATAGTCTTTGAACCCATAAAGTATTTCCTAACATATCAAGCTTTTAGATCATTGAAGAAAATTTCTAGCCATCTATTTGCTCTACTAAAGAGATCTTTGACCTATGCCTTATCTCACACTACTCCATGGGCCACTCTTGCTAACTTAACTGTCATGGTGAATTGTCAGCTTATTTCAAGTTCCTTTAACCAATGATTAATGTATATACCTCTCCCTTGCTACCCCACATATCTAACACAAATGGGCATCCCAAATAATCTGATAGCATGAGATAGATGATTATGCCACAGGCAGAATAAAAAAGGAAGAGAGAGGGATGGAAGAGACAGAGTGACAATTTAGTTAACCAGGGTATTTTGATAAGGTTGCATCATACACTTTTTTGTGTATATAGATAATGAACAACAAATATTTTAATTCTCCATCTCACACCTGGGAGTTACTTCATCTTTGATGAGGTGAGACTCAGTGAAGCATGAAATTAAGGATGGAACGAGGTTTCTAATGAGGTTCTAGGATATAAAAATACTTGATATCAGTATTTCATGTATTTTTTTAATTCAAGTTTTATGATTGAGACTTTCATGCTGTATCAAAATGTCATATATTCGAAGAGACTAAATAAAATACCTGTGATAAAACATCATTTCTGTCAAAATGGTCAATTTAAAGAAGTTTGTAACCTAATGTAGTATAGTGGTTCTCCTCGCAAGGGATATTTGGCAATGTCTGGAGAAATTTTAGATTGTTACAGTTAGGAAGAGAGATGTTTCCTACTGGCATCTAGCAGGTAGAGAGAGACTGGAGATGCTGCTGAACATTCTACAACGCATGGAATACCTCCCCTAACTCCCCAAAAGTGTCAATAGGTGAGAAAACCTTTTGAGATCTCTTCAGTAGAGCAAATAGATGGCTGATGTTTTTGAGAGAGTATAAGTATAAAAACAGAGGAGAGAACAACATAGTATATGTCTACCCTAAAGGCTGCTTTTATATTCATTTTAGTTTTTCATATACAATAAACAATTCCGGTTGTCTCAGCAAGTTCTCTGTTGAATTCTTCTCTAATTTCTGACTCTGATCCTGAACTAGTGGGCCCACTTCTGGGAATTTATCTCAAGGAAATAATCTAAAAGAAAGACATTGTCATAAGCATGTTGTTTGCAGGGTTATTTATAACCTAAATTTTACCCCAATTGTTAGATAAATTGATTTAGAAGTCAGAATGCACCATCCAAGATAAAAATATCGATTCTGCAGTCATAACTGAAATTCAGGAGAAAAGTCAAAACAGATGATATAAATATGGAGTATTAACGTTGCCCTAAGATTCAACATATGTATCTCTCTAAATGAAATTTAGTCTTTTCCGATTCCTTACCTGTCTGGTTCTGGCTGGCAGAAAACTCAACTTCAATTATTATTGTTGGTTTCCAACCTCTCTCTTCTTTCAATAGAGTTATAAAAGAAACCTGAGCTTATTTTGGGCTGGAAACCTTGTGAAAGACCAGGCTCTTAGTTTGAGAGTCTGTATTTTTAGGGTTGCTTTTTTAAGTATGTGATGCTGCTTTTGAGCCCTGGTACCCATAACATAAATGTACTCAGAGATGTCGCCCTAAATATCAGGCTATCTACCCAGGGTGGACCAGGGGGGGATGCTGCCTGGAATCAGAGAATGAGCTGTGCCACCCTTGTTGATTTGAGATACTTCAACTTACTTCTGGTCAGATCCTGCTCCATCTGTTTTTCCCTCTCAAAAATCTCTTCTTTGTGAGCCTGAAACTCGAAAGCTTCTTTATTCTCCATTTTTCTAAAGGCCAAGGAAGACAGTTCTTATAGAAACTCCAGAAAGTTCTTTTCTGGATTTGGAGTTAAAGGAGAAACTCGCAATTATTAATTTCCTTCCTAATAGCTTATTTTTTACATTAACAGCTTACACATACGCAAGAAAAATGAGCGTACAGCAAAAGGTTGAAGATACTTTGCTTCTAGTGAATGTTGATAGGAGGAGAAGCCAATGTAAATATATAAAATCGTAATCAGATATGGGAAAATATTCAAAAAAGGAGATATTGGTTATAATCAAGTCTTCTAGAAATTCCAGAAAGATGGAGGATGACAAAACCTGATAAGTGATTTTAATTTGATCACTAGTAGATCACCAAGACCATGAAATCTTCAAGAATGTAATTTTAGGAGTATAATAAAAATTTGGTGAGTATGCATAGGATTAGAAGGATATTAGGTATATAAAAATGGGGCAGTCACATCAATTTATTTTAGAAGCTGGCAATAGAAAGAAGAAACAGAACTTGTCAATGAGAGATAATAAATTATGAGAGAATTTGTTGGATTAAAAAATCTGTACATAAATTTATTAGCAAAATAGGGGTTTCTCTAGACAAGGAGAGCTTGATGACAAGGCAGAGATAAGAAAATTTAAAGGGGAGAAACTGACAAAAGGGAATGAGAGTAAGAACGCAGGTGAACAGGATAACCCTTGAAAAGAGGAGGGACAAGTCTGAGACTAAAGAGAGGAGGCATATAAAGATATTTTTAAGTGAAGCAGTTCAAAAATGAGAAAGATTTTCCTCTAATAATAGCCACTACTTTAGGACAGTATGAGGATAATCTTTGTTAGAGATGACTGGCAGTCTAGGTACCTGATTCAAAGACTGATGATTTGCAGAGATATTTTTCCCAAATTAAAAGTTTACTATAATTAATTAAAATAAAATAAGAATGAAACAAGCTTAGCTCTGTGTTTTTTGTTTATATGCAAATTCATATGTACCACCTAACCTGCTTTTAAATGCCAGGACATATTAATATAAAATCATTCTTTTTAAAAAATGAATTATGATCATATCCAGAAGTGCAACCCATGTATCAACTTAGACTGACACAGTTGTTTTTATTTCTAATAAGGGCCTTCATTTACTTAAAATGTCGCTCCCTAGACATTCTATTTCTCTTTTAAACATGTAAGACCACTGCTGTAAAAAAAGAAAATTACACTGAATGAAAAGCCAGTGAAAGTATTACTAGGAAACTTGATAGGGCTACATAGAATCTTAATCCTGAAAATGCAGTAAAATTTGACTCCATCATGATAACCACAAGAGGCAGATCAATATGACTGAGTTAAGGTCTGCTCTATAAATCATTACTTGGTGAATGAATTAGAAAAAAGATAAGCTGTAACCAAAATGGTGAAGAGTGAGATATGAACACTGTTCTCTGGAATTAGTTTCCAATAAGGTACAGGTTAGGGTTGCAGTAATGGAGAATGATATGTTGTGTACTGTGGATAAGGATTTGTTCACTGACAAGACTAACCCAGGAATGGAGTCTCAGGTTTTGAAGGCAAAGCTTTCACTCTTTAAGTTAAGTAACAACAAAAATAGAAAAATCACAAACAAAAGCTGACCTTGTATATGTGACTATCAAGTGTGAGGTTTGCTAAGGGGGATTACGCATTTATGATGTAAGGGCTGTTCATCTTAATGATTTTTTATTGTCTAAATTGTTCCGTTCAACAAAACAACTTTTATTTAGTATTGACTACACACAAAGTACTGTGTAAGAACTGTAGGTAATTCAAAGGCGAAACAGATTAGTCCCTGACCTCCAAATATTTAGAGTGTTATGGGTGGAATAATTTACATATGTTTAAAAATATTGGCCTGGTGCGGTGGCTCACCCCTGTAATCCTAGCACTTTCAGTGGCTGAGGTGGCGGGATTATGAGGTCAAAAGATCGAGACTATCCTGGCCAAAATGGTGAAACCCCATCTCTGCTAAAAATACTAAAATTAGCTAGGTATGGTGGTGCACGCCTGTAGTCCTAGCTACTTGGGAGGCTGAGGCAGGAGAATCACCTGAACTTGGCAGTGAGCCAAGATCATGCCACTGCACTCCAGTCTGGTAACAGAGCAAGACTCTGTCTTGGAAAAAAAAAAAATGTATATATATATATATACACACACACACACATATATATATAATGCAAAGGGTTCTATTTAACATTATTATGAAGGTTCAAATAAAATTCTATTAAGAATGGGAAAATGTTTATACTATCTTTAGCTTTAGAAATATACATTGTGTTAATTCTTTCAGTGTTTTTTAATCTTTGCATTATTGTAGATTAGCACAGTACTTGACTGATGCAAAATAGGTATTAAATAAATATTTGATTAATAAAAATTGAGAAGATTATTAAAAACTTCTTTTAATTTTAATTTTTTTCTCAGACCTCTCAGAGATGAAGAATATTGAAAGCTTTAAAAGATAAGGTAGGATTTATTAATTTAATAAAAATGTTTATGGACAACTTTCTATTGGAGATATAACCCTTGACAAGGTTATCACATGCCTTTGTCCTCATGAAGCTTCTAGTCTCACAGAATTTGATTTTTGAAGTCTTCCAGTAAATTTGAACCACTGTAACACCATGAGAGTTTGGAATTCAAAAATGAATGGCCTATCACAACCATGACTTTTAAATTAAGCAAATAAAGAAAAAAATATTTCTGATATGGCAGAAACAGTTGTGGGAATCAGTGTGAAGCATTTGACTAAGACTTAGTCTTGTAATACTATGGTTGAAGAGTGAAACATCATGCTGGAGAGGGGACAAAAATGTATCTAAGGGAAAGTGTAAATCCCATTTACACTTTGCTCATACAGTCAAAATTTAAAATTGAGTTTTCCATCGACACCAGCCAATGTTCATTTCATATCCTTTTTTTTTCTTTTTTTTTTTTTTTTAAGACAGAGTTTCACACTCTTGTCACCCAGGCTGGAGCACAGTGATGTGATCATGACACACTGCAACCTCCACCTCCCTGGTTCAAGCAAGTCTCTTGCCTCAGCCTCCTGAGTAGCTAGGCTTACAGGTGTATGCTGCCACGCCTAGCTACTTTTTGTATTTTTTAAAAAAGATGGAGTTTCACCATGTAGGCCAGGCTGGTCTCTAACTCCTAACCTCAGGAGATCCAACTGCGTCATCCTCCCAAAGTGCTTTTGAAGTAGTCTTTTTGATGACTTGGAGGTGGGGAAGCAAAAGACACAAAGTAGGTGAGGATGATAGAAGCAGCGAGTTCAAGAATGAGAGTGTGGAAATGCAGTAACAAGAGGAAATGTAGAGAGATACACTTGGGTCAGATCATAAAAGGCTCTAAATGCCATGCTAAGGAGTTCACACTTGATCTGACACACAATGAGAGACAAAGCTTTTTGAAGAGGAAAATGTGTTGACAAAAGTGGGAAAATTGGTCTGCAATTCTTGGCAGGATGGAATGAACGGAAGAAGCTTTGAGCGGGGTAAGTCAGAATCATTTAGTACCCTTCTGGAATGCCAAGAGTTCCAGTTTCATGGGAATGTTGGCTATCTGGTTTGTTCATAGCTCTGGGTGCACTGTAGTATGCAGTAAATAGTTGTTGAATTAATGAAATGGTCATGTTTCTCTTATTGGGAAAGTCTGTAATTGTTAACTTCAAGTTTATAACAGGTTTCCTTGATTAAGAGCTTTACAATTTATGTACTAACAATGTTTTCCATTTAAAATGCCTTGGGAAATTTCAAGTCTATTTATAATCACTGATGTCAGTGAGAAGAACAAAAAGCTAATTTACAATTCATTATTCAGCCATTATTTTACCCCATGGGTGGGACTAATGAACATTAGGTTATAGGTGGCAAGCATGTTGATAAGGGAAAGAATAGCAGGTCCTAAAGATGAATTGTAGCTCAGCACTCTTATCAGGCTCAATAAATAGAGACTTTCAAGATAATTCAATACAGTGAGTTGCTGTTGAAATACGGAAAATGTATGTGTTCTAATTTTTTTTGGTAAAGAAAGTAATCTTTTTAAGGATGCTCCTGTTTCATGTGTTTGAGGTTTGTTTCTTCAGTAGACTGACAGCTGATAGGAGTCATGATGTATTCCGTGTCCCTGTACACAATATATAGTGCCAACTAAGGGTTTCTTATTAATGTATAAAATGCCAAAGCACTCCATGTGAAAATTCAAAATCTTTGCCATTGGATTGCTTCTTACAGGTGGAAAGACCATATTGATTTCATTATTATGCATTTTGTGCAAATAAAATCCAAATTCAGAAAAACACAAGTAGCTTACATTTATTAAATGCTTATTATGTGCCAGGCTCTGGTGTAAGTTGCTTATATAGAATACATTTATTCTTCACATCAATGCATAAAGTAGATGTTATCTTATCTCTGTTTCATAAATGAAGAAACTTGATGCAAGGAGAAGTTAAATAAATTATACAAGAGGATGCAACTACTAAAAATGGGGAGGAGAGATTTGAACACAGTCTGATTTTAGAGCCCATACTCTACACTAGGGGTCAGCAAATTTTTTTTTCTGTAAAGGGCCAAATAGTAAATATTTCAGGCTTTGCAGGCCATACGGTCTCTGTCACAATTACTCAACTCTGCCATTTAGCACAACATCGCCATAGACGATATGTAAATGAATGAGCATGGCTGTGTTCCAATAAAACTTTATTTATGGACACTATAATTTGAATTTCATATAATTTTCATGTGTCACAAAATAGTATTCTTTTTTGATTTTTCTCTCTAACCATTTAAAAATGCAAAAATCATTCTTAGTTTATGAACCATACAAAAACAGGAAGAGAAGCTCTGGTCTGGGCCCATAAGCTGTAGTTGGCTGATCCTTGCTCTAAACCACAGTGCTGTTTAGCCTCTAGGAAAAGGAATGCAAAACCACCTAAGAAGCCACTTGAACTCTGTTAGGAATCTAAGCCACTTAGACTCCAAAGGAATTGGGTTGAGAGCTTTTAATTTTTATGCTGAATTAAGGATGAACATGAGGAACTGGTAAACGAAAGATTTAGGATAGACCTAAAAATAATTTTTTGGAAGAAATGGCAACTAAAAGCCCAAACGGGTTCCTGAGGATGGTGGTAAGATCTTTTTATGCCTGTATCTATTTGTCACAGGGACAACTACTGCTCAGAGATATGGCCTCTTCTTAGAATAATAAAGGAGATAGTAAAACAGAGATGTTAGAGGAGAGGTACCAACTTTCTCGACAAGTGATAACTACATTAAAGGGTGCTAAATCATGAGATGGCCAAATCTAGCTGGCTGCTGGTTTTGTACTCTCGGTGGGCACTACTCCAGCAAGCTAGCTCAACAAGACATGGAGACCACTGGGCCAGAGGGAGATAGGGGTCCAAGGATTTCCTTCCCCATTTTCCCTCCACACCCAGAAACTGCCTCTCCAGTCACCCCGTGCAGTTGCCACCTCCATGTTGGGGTTCCCCTGTTGGCAACTAGTGGGCACAAAATGGTAGAATACCAGTCTAGTGAATCACCTCACCTCAGAGCAGCTGCCCAAGTTGAAATGACCATGCTAGATCTGGGTGTCACTGGGGCAGACAGAAACCAAATATGGCAGCCACCTACTCCACTGCCTGCTGGGCCCCTCCCTATTGGTCTAGTGCATCCTTGCCCTGAGAAAGTCTTCTTTAGATAGCAATTGGCTACAAAGTGTCCCTGTTTCCCAGAATATCAACCCCAGGGAAACAGGGCAGGATGGAGAGGGGTTTTCTCTCTTGTTATATAAGTACATGCGTTATACCCTCAATTTTGCCTCTTGGTTCACTAAACCTAAAATATTTACTATCTGGTTCCCCAAAATTTCCAACCCCTGACCTAGAGCATTGCAGAGACCACAGAAACAAAGAGGAAGAGGAAGAGGAAAAGGAAGTTGACTTGAATTAAGTTGTAAGATTTGGCAACAATTCAGCACATTCGGTATTTCACTTGACAGAAGGGAAACAATTGAAGCTTAAGTAAAATATGTGACTGACAATTTTTGTCCACAATAGTAAGTGACAACATCATTGTCTCTCAAAATGGTGCCCTCATGAAGTTGTTCATGAAATTTAACAACGTTGCCATCACTCCAAAACATTTTGATACCCTTTTTTTGGAGATGTCTCCTGAATTTACACGTTGCAAAAGATGTCAGAGAAGGAATGTCATGCAGAATTTTAGAGCTGAAAAGACATTTGAGATCATCCTTATTATTTTATAGTCACGTAGCCCCTTCAACCAAATAGGTTAACTCTCAGTTGATCACTTTCTGATTAACAATACTTGCCTAAGTTTGACTCTTGGTTAAAATGAATTTGTTATTCAAGGATGAAAGACATGTTTCCATCAAGTATAGTAAAAATAAATAATAAACCACATATTATAAAAGCTGTTTTACAAATAGGAAATAAAAAATATTCTGAGTAACAAAAATGGTCATTTTTAGCAGTAGACAGTAAACTGTTTGGCTATATAAATTCTGGTGAATTTTCTTTAAAAACATCATGCTACTTTATGACCAACCAAAGTTTTGATTAATAACTTTCAATTACAAAATAATTAAGTCCGTCTTAATTCATATTTTCTCTGAGTATTCTAGATTGCCTGTTAAAATGCGTATTTTAAGATAAACACATCAGGGTAAGTATTTTGTCTGTAGTATAAATCAAATCAATTTTTAAATAAGGACAGACAAAAAGGGAATGCCATTGTGATCATTCTATTATTATAGCAAATAATTCTTCTTAGGAAAAGATAAGGACAGTACTTTTTTTCAACCACCAGGATGGTAGCTAGATTTTTTTTTTTTTTTTAATTTCACAGAGATGTGCCACAGAGAGCAACCAAATATAACAACTCCTTTTCACAACCATGTGGAAGCAACTTGCTTCCTGCCATTTCTCTCTCTTGTGATATTCTGAAGTGAAAATGAAATACAGATACTATCAAACTGTGGCTATGACAGATGAAAAAAAAGATACTTCTGTTTTACTGAAGTGCATTTGTTTTCCTCCTCCATTCTGTAGGAAGCATCACAAACCCACAGAGTCCCTGAGAGATGGATTTTACTGGGAGGCGGAATGCTAACTTTGCTCAAAGATGTGTAAATGCCACGTGCCCAGATGGTCCTTTTGCCTATTCATAGGGAGAGGCTCAGAAACACACATGCATCTTTCTGTGGTCAGTCATAACAGATTTGTTCTAAATAAGCCACACTGTTTTGCAAGATGGCAGGGAACTGTCAGGCTGTATTTTAAGCACAAATGTTTCTGCCAGACAGACACAGCATATACCATGTGCTTCAGGAACACACACACATGCGGCATTGCTCTGAGGACAGACTACGGACCTGTGTTGTCATTTCGCAGCTCAGATCAATAAGCTCACGTTACGCTTCCTATACAGACCTTCAATTGAAGCAAGGATTTCATGGCGATCATCGAATATAAAGATAGGGAAAGATAAGTACAGTCAGACAGATAGAGGGGTAGATATTCCTTTTCACCCTTTACATGTTAGTGTTCTTTTGCCAAGGCTGATTCTACATATTGCTCCTGAAGGAGTCATTGTGCTGGGGGGGATCTAGAAGTCTCAACTTATTTTTACTATGGTCCTTTATTTCCATTGATTCACTTTCCATTGACGTTTTAACAAAGGTAGAACTTAAGCAGCTATTTATACTTGATATCTTGTATGTTATCAGGTAGAGGCTTTGGAAATTTACAATCTAAGGTCGATATTCTAATATAGAAAAAGTAACAAAAGTTTATTTGGAGAAACAGAAGCAACTTTTCATTTCAAAAACTACCTTTCAGAGGTTAAGTGTAATTTGGGGTAAGGGACAAGAATATATAACAATTTTGCTAACCAAATTGGGAAAGACCTTGGGGACTTCTAGTTTCAGGTGTTGTGGGATTGTAACTTTCATTTGATTTGTCCTGACAGGCAGCCTGAAGCAGACGGACGAGTGGAAACCATGTCACAAGAAGACATAAACGGACGAGTGGAAACCGTGTTACAAGAAGACATAACTAGATGTGAGGGATGAATAGAAATGAATGTTGGACCAAGGAGGAGGGAAAAACAAGTCTCTCAATGTAGCCAACAATAAATTGATTAACTGGTTAATTATATCCCACCTCATTCCAAACACAATAGCAGGAGCTGATAAAGATACATATTTTGAACTTGATGGTGAATAAATGAGGAAGATAAATTAGGGTAGAAGAGAGAAAAACAAATTCATAAGTAAAGATTATATTCTAAATATTGCCTCCAAGAACTTTGCCAGAGATGGCTTGCAAACTTAACTTTGTACTTCTGAGCAAACAAGTGAAATAACATCAGTTGCAGTTGCAAGATTCATAGTGTTTACAGGGTAATATGGGACCAGATTCTTAGTTTAATCCCAACTATTTCTAAGAAATGTCTCTCCTGGACTTCATAAGGGGACACTATGATATAATAAGCAATATCTAACAAAATATTTGTGGTAAAACAGTAAGTTTTGTTAGATTTTCTAAAAAATAGACTTTTTCACATTTAATACAGATGTAACCCCCAAGTACATTTCCACAAAAACAATTCTATTTCAAACATTTTTAAAAAGTGGCCAGTTAATTTAAAGATAAAGTTGAATGTCTAGAAGGATGGAGGCCATACAAATTTTAGGCAATTCCCCCAAAATATGATTTTTTTGACCGAGTGTTGATTATTTTCTAACAAAAGCTACAGATGTAAATATTGTATTTGGATATATATTTGAGACAGAGTCTCACTCTGTTGCCCAGGCTGGAGTGCAGTGACATGATCTTAGCTCACTGCAACCTTTGCCTCCCAGATTCAAGCGATTCTCGTGCCTCGGCCAGCCAAGTAGCTGGGATTACAGGCATGTCATGCTTGGCTAATTTTTGTATTTTTAGTATAGATGGGGTTTTGCCATGTTGGCCAGGCTAGTCTTGAACTCCTGGCCTCAAGTGATCGACCAACCTCAGCCTCCCAAAGTGCTGTGATTACAGGCATGAGCCACTGTGCTAAGCCCCTATTTGGAGATTAAGGGCAGATTTATCTGCATTGGACATCAGGCAAAATTAAGGGTAGGTTTCAACGCTTTTTATGAACTTAGACAATACCAAGTAGAACATACCACACATATAACTGAATCAAATACCACCCACTGTCAAGGCCAAAATTTTCACTAAAAAATGACACCACAAAGACAAATAGCCATGTGGGGCTTCTGTATTGGAAACAACTTTAACATGTTTTGACTATTTAAAAGAAATGTGCGATACGACCAAGGAATCAATTTTTATTATGTTGCAATCAACAATGTGGGATGAGAAACGGGGAATGGAAATTTGGAAATGTTGGGTATACGGGGCACAAATTAAAATATGACATCTTAATAAACTATTTTAAAACCAATCAGGAAACCCAACAATATATTTGCAGCCTGTAATGCTAACATCAAACCAGCCTAGGAAATTTCCTGGGGGATTAATGACCAGAGGGAATTAATGGCCCTTGGCTTCACCTCAGGCCATCCACTTTGCTAGCCAGTCATTAATCCTAGGAAATGTCCCAAGTCTCAATCATTACAGCTTAATTGAGATGTCACGAAAAGGGTTAAAGAAGTTTTGACTATTTTACTACATGAATACCAGCAGTGAAATGCATTTAGAATCCCTGTTTAAAAGACTGTAATTGCCTCAGATTCTTTATATTATCATAACTCTTCAAAATTGATTGGTTTTAGGTTTATGGAAAAATATGCAAATTTACAGAGGATATGACACACATTTCTCATCGTGGGAATAAAAGTAGTTCACACAGAATTCATTTGATTGAGTTTGATTACTGAACAAAATCTAATTATTTTAGATACATGATCAGACTTTTCTGGAGATGTATATTGTAGGAAAGAAGTATTTGGCATTTGTGATTGTTTATCAGTTAAAATGTGTCATGTTAAACGATGGCTACTTGGAGGTCCATCATTTCTAGGAAACACTGTCAGGAACTACCTATTCAAACTAAACAAAATAATTTTTTAAAAGCCTCCTTTTTTACTCACTCAGGATGAGCATACAATTAGCCTACACAGAGAGGAGAAAAGACCAATCACTTCTGCCTCAGCATTTTGGAACTCTGTTTTCTAAACAATTTCTCCAATCAACTTCTAAAGATGCTTCATTTGCCTAAGAATAGGCTTCTATCAGGCAATAGAGAGTGGATCAATTAGAATCATAGAGTGAGTGATCAGAATAAAAGTTATTAGAAAAAAAATTTCAATAAGACAATACTTTTTAAGTGTAACGTGTAGAAAGGGAACAAATTCACCAGGAACAGCTTATGCTAGGAACAGTATACATCTGATTATACTCCTTGTAGTTCTGATCTTGGCTGCCTGCCAACCAAAGGAACCCCTTCTAAATTCTGATAATGAGTAACCATGTTTTACCCAATAAATAGTGCCAAAAGTTCATCAGTTTGCAAACTTTCTCACATCTTCTATTTTCGATTTTCTCTTTGGACTCAGTGCTGAGGAACAGAAGTGTTCATTCTGTCACAGCCTTGAACACTAATTGTCTGAGCATGGTGGGTGTGAGTGTGTATGTGAGCATGTGATCAAAGAGTATTGACAGCAGATTTCAACATTACTTTCAATGAGTCACTTTCTTCAGTGGCTCTATCTAAATCAGTTGCCCACTCACTTTTGGAGTAGCTGTGTTTTAATAACACTTTTTAGGAAAGTTTCAGAAAATTTAAGCATGCATTCCTGGATATCAGTGGGATTTTTCTTGCTTTTGTGAAAGTTGTCAGAATCAAAATGGATTTATTTGTGTTAAAAAAGAAAGAAAACCTGACAAATAGAGCCACAGAAGTCTGAAGAGAAGGGTTCTCATGCATAAATGCCTGATAACAAAAATGATCACCAAAAACTACAAAACTGCAACCTTGCACCAAGGCCATCAAACAAAAAGAAGTATTTACCCAATAAATACTTCCTGAGTACACCTGCCCAGCAGGTGTTGGATGCGGGTCCAGCCTCGGACTGGCATCACTCTTGTTATTGATCCTTGAGGTCAAGGATAATTATTTCAAACCAATTATGTAACTTTCCTCATTTTTCATTTAAAAACCTTTGTCTTCCTTTACCTCCCTGACAATGCACATAGTTTACTGTGGCACATGTATTCCCATTGCAATGCTCTATTCCAAAATCAATGTCATTTTCTTTTACAGTGGCCCTCTCTGTTTGTTATCTCAGTTGACACCATAAACTGCTAATTTGGGCCTAGAGCTGAGGACAAAGAGATGTTATGTAACCCAGGAAGGGAGCTGAAGGGAGCTGACAACAGTAAGGGCCAGACCACTGCCTCAGGATTTATTATTAAGAGACTTTTGGGCTAATTTTGATCTCTCTATCCACTACCCAATACCTCAGCACCATCCCAGGCTAGAGAGATAGAGGAGGCATCAAGGAGTCATCTGGGTTATCAAGAATATTAAGATCCCCACAAGTTCAAGCTGGGGAAGGAAATTCCAGGAGAATCATCATCTTCAGGTGTCCAAGGGTGAGAAAGCAGTCAGAAGTTCGTAGTTTCTGTTTCTGGTTGGGTCAGTGAAGCTCCTTCCTCATCCCTATTTTCTGCTTGTCTACTAGAGATAGAAACTAAAGACTACGGCTTCGGAAGCTAAAAGCCTAAAACAGAACGAAATAGAGCAACAACAACAACAACAGCCACAACAAAATAAGTCAGGTTGGACAAGCTAACTAGAGATTGAGGCACCTGGAAGGCTAGCATCTCAGTCCCTAAGTCAGATACCTGCTTGGTCAGTGGACTTCTTAATCTGCTCTGAGCCTACCTGAGCAAGAGAAAAGAGAACTGAAGAGAAGTGGCAGTGCAGAGATACAAATAGCTAAGGTTTAGAAAGGGTATAGAAATTCCCTTTTGGGTTAAGAGACACTTGGAAGGAGACAGGTTTCCATTGTCTTGGTAGTGTCCAGGCCATGAAAGAGTATCCCTAAAATTGTGGGGTGAATTGCTGGTGGCACACACATCCACAAACCATTGCCTGGAGCCAGACTGTCAATGAGAGAGGTGAAAGCTTTGATCCAGATATGAGATGGGAATTTTAGACTGGTCTAGATTGGACTTTGAATATGTGGGAGGAGAAAGAACTGAGAAAATGATAGGCTCCTTCCAGAATACTTAACTAGTATGGAAGGGAAATTCAATAATATTTTATGCTTATGCCTGTGAGTGGATATAATTCAGTAGATTGGCTACTTAGATAATAGATCCAGGAATGCCTTATGATGACCTATGTGTCCTGGATACTTATCACTCTTTATGTGACTTGTCAAGTTATCAGTTCCCATATTGACAGAATAGTTAGATTCTGATATCAGAACACCAGACAATTTGTTAAGAGATTTTTTTTTCTGGTTCCCTTTGTCTAGAAGATTCAATTGGTTATCTTTATTTAATCTTTAGTACATTTACTAGTATACAGAGCCAAACTAAACGCAATTATCAAAGTCATTTAATCTTGTTTTTTGAGGTACTGAGGCTAAAACATGAGAATCTCTTTTGATATTTTTTTCTATTCTCTTTTATCATGTCCAGTGTATCAACAAATCCTGTTATTCTGTAATCTAACTATGTTTCTCCTAACTCCCTCCACTGATATCATCCTAGTTCAAACCACTGGTATTTCTCCCTTGAAGAAATAGCTACTTAACTGTTCTCACTGCTTTTACTCTTGCCCGTCTACTGTTCACTTCCACCTAGCAGCCACAGCAATTATGAAAACCTAAGTTTAATCATAACATTTCTCTTGTTGGAAGTCTCCAGTGTCTTTACAGAACACATTGAGTAAAGGCCAAAATCCTTACAATGGCTTCATAGGCCCTACTAGATTTGTGTACCCCCTCCCCATTTCTCTAACATAATTCCTTATAAGTATCCCTTTTTGTGGTGATCTCCCCAACTCAAATGTCATGCATTCTGAAAACAATAAGAGTTAATATTTATTTGGCACCTACAATATGCCAGACACATTCTAGATACTTTTCCAGATTACACAGTTAGTAAGTGGTGGAGGTGAGATTTGTCTCAAGCAGACCAAGTCCAAAATCTCTACATGCTGAATCCCTACACCACACTACCACTCGGCATATATGTGTGTATGCAGATAGTATGTATCCATGGACATAGTATGTTTCTAAATGATCGGTGTTTCCCACTAATTAAAACAAGCCTTCAGAGCTAAGCGGAACTGGATTCCCATCCTGGGTGCCCCTCTTCTTAGGAGTGTCATCTTAACAACTCCCTCACAGGATTATTGTAAGAGTTTATAAGAATATAAATAAATAAACTGTGTGTGGGGGGAGGGGCACGTGGCACAGTACTGCAAACATTGTAAATTTTATTATTATACTTATTTGTATGTCTCCCCTCAAATTAATTTTTCCATTCTTAAGCCTCTTATAATGCCTCAAATTTAGACATTTTGGAATTCATATTAAAATGGTTTATGACTATATAGCTGTATTAAAAATGTGTAGACAATTAACTGTATCTACTACATTGTCAAACTATAGGCCAAGAAGGAGGCGTGGCTATTTTATTTGTAATTCTGCAGAGGCTATTCAAGACTACAGGCTTTTCATTTTACTTATTTCAGAAAATTTTTTTCAAAGAGAATAATTTACATTGAAGCTGACAAACATACACTAACATTTTATCTTGATGCAAATTAAAAGTGACAAGGTATGATCTGGAATAGCGAAGTTGATAATGGAAACAGCAAATAAACCTTCAATAGGGCATCACAGCCTCAAAGCTGCTTTTATTTAGAGGGAAAAAAAAGTGGTTATTAGGGCTACACAGGGGGCCAACATGAGACTATGCATCTAATGTCATGATTATAGTTAAACATTTGTCATGTTACAGTCAACAAGAACTAGCTTACTATTATCAAACATGATCTTTAAATGAACAAAATACACTTTTCAGATAGAGCCTCTCGAATTTCCACATCACTATTAGCTTCAAATATTTTCTTTGCATTTGAATCACTTGAAATATTTTCTTCGAGTCATATTGGCTGTATTAGCTAACCAAAAGCCTGATTTCAGATTCTTAGGTGGTCCTTTCACCACTTTGAAATCTCTATAAACCTCGAATACATTATGGGTGTTCAGTAAATACTTGTGGATTAATTGGATGGCTCACTGATTAATGATATAATGTTCCTCACAAATGCATGAGACTATTTTTGCATTGCTATAAAGGAATAACTGAGGCTGGGTAGTTTATAAAGAAGAGAGGTTTTATTTTGGCTCACGATTCTGCAGGCTGTACGGTAAGCATGGTACTGGCATCTGCTTCTGGTGAGGGCCTCAGGAAGATTACAATTGTGGCAGAAGATGAAGGAGAAGCCAGCACATCACATGGCAAGGGAGGGAGTGAGAGACAGAGGGAGATGGCTCAGTCTTTTAAAAAACCAGCTTCTACGTGAGCTCAGAGCAAGAATTCACCCGTTATGGTGAGGACAGCACTAAGCCATTTGTAAGCGATCCAACCCTGTGACCTAAACACCTGCACCCAGGCTCCACCTCCAACACTGGGAATTACATTTCAACATGAGATTTGGAGGCGACAAACATCCACACCATCTCAATAAATATTAGTATCTCTGTCTCTAGCTGTCTAATAATGCACACACACAAATGGCACTATTTTAAGCACTTGACATATATCAGTGTATAAGAAGTCATTTAATCCACATGAAACCCCTCTCAGAAGTGGCTAGTAATATTGTCTCCATTTTGCAGATGAAGCTATGAAGGCATAAAGAAAGTAGATGACATGTCTATGTCACACAGCAATGTGTCTAAGTTGGGATTTGAATCTGGACAGTGTGGTACCAGAGAACACACTTTTAACCACTACATCATGTGGCCAACATCAGGATTACTATCTATCTTGGTGAATATGTGTTCTAAGCATCTGACAGTGCTAATGGCTGCTGCCACAAAACATATAGATCACTATTTGTGATGCCTTCCTTTTTTTCTCTTTATAAACTGGGTTATATTTTCTATACCATTTTCCAGTTGTTCATGGTGTTTACTTTTAAAAAAAATTATTATCATTTGTTTTTTAGAGATGGGGTCTTGCTGTGTTGGCCAGGCTGGTCTCAAACTCTTGGCCTCAAGTGATCCTCACATCTCAGCCTCCCAAAGTGCTGGGATTACAGGCCTGAGTCACTATGCCTGGCCTGGTAATGTCTTTCAGTTCTTTGCTGTGTTTTGCCATAGCCGTCATGTCCATTTCTCATTTGACTCCTCCACTGGCTTTGGCCCCATTTTCTATATTACTTCTCATCTCTAACACTTCCCTAAAGTCTCTTTAGCACACAGCTGCCTTTTCATTTTATCATAGATTGATGGAATCTGACTCATAAATATCTGTTTCTTTCATTGTTTTTTTGGAAGCATAGTTACATATGATTATTTCTTTATACAGCTATCAAATTATATTTGCTAAGCACCATCATTGCTTATAGCTATTATTCAAATCCCTTAAGGATTTGAAGGGATTATCCAACTTTTTGAAGGGATCGAGATCCCATTTGCTTACAAGAAAGCAAAAGGATGTAATCATGCTATTCTTTGAGATAATTTTAACCCATGTTATTGAACCTTAAAATATCCTTTATTGGTAAAAGCAGTAATATTAATTTTTGCTTCTCTAAAATAGAGATAATGAGGCAAGAAAAGTAAAAGTCCCCGTCTTACAGTTTGTTGTATTCTTAAACTCAAAATACTCACTTTAGGCTGGGCACGATGGTTCACGACTGTAGTCCCAGCAATTCGATGGGGCTGAGGCAGGTAAATCACTTGACCCCAGTTTGAGACCAGCCTGGGCAACATGGTGAAAACTCGTCTCTCCAAAAAATACAAAGAAATTTGCTAGAATCTGAGGTGGGAGGATCCTTTGAGCCTGGGAGGCAGAGGTTACAGTGAGCCAAGATTATGCCACTGCACTCCAGCCTGGGCAACAGAGTGAGACTCTTCCTCAAAACAAACAACATAAAATGCACCTCATTTTATTTTGAAGCACTTAGAAAGTATATCATATTAGGGATACGAAATGATGATTAATATTTTAGAAAGTTACATAGGAAATAGTGCCACCTTTAAAAATAATCTGCTCCATGATGATCGTTGGGCAAAAAAATGCAGATGGCTAAAAACAGTGGCCATATAAACAAGAACAACAGGGCTACTGTGACAAAGAGAGTCCACCTCTTTTATCCCTCAGTGATATAAGCATTTTCAGATCTCTGATTTTTTTTATGGATGGTGCCTGACTTTCTGGTTTTAAACTTATTGATGGCAGCTTTTTAAAGGTAACATAAAATAGCTGCACAATTGAATGCCATCTTAACTAG
Organism: Chlorocebus sabaeus; assembly: GCF_047675955.1. Taxonomy (NCBI): domain Eukaryota; kingdom Metazoa; phylum Chordata; class Mammalia; order Primates; family Cercopithecidae; genus Chlorocebus; species Chlorocebus sabaeus. The sequence continues at coordinate 43,969,448 of NC_132913.1, forward strand.
TCCACACTCTTCTGGATCTCTTCCGTGGTTTCTATTGCGTTTACTCTTAGCAACGGCTAAAATGGGTTGGATCAATAGAACTTCCCTTAGAAACTAGTCTACTTCACACAGCATCTCTTAGATGACAAAATAACTGCTTAAAAAAATGGAAAATCACATCTCTTAACAAAACATCCCAAATAACTAGTTATGTTGGTTGATTAATTACTTTCTCAAGTTAAGTGAAAATATAAATAGAATGAAGTATTTGTTCAGTTAAAGTTGGGTTTAAATTATTGTAATTAATAACATATATAGTTTGTATTCTAGACTGAATGAGTTCTGTAACCACTTATTTAGTTTAAAATGTATAAAAAAGAAGAGTTGAATTCAGCTTGTTTAGTAGGTGCAGCGATTTTTACAGTTTGTTCTAGTTTTGATTTGCAATTTTATTCTGCCCCATTTATTGGAATTGACCAGCCTGGCATTTTGCCATCTTAATTTCTCATTTCTTTACTTGTTATGATTTGGGATATTTGTATTTGCTTATTTTTTCAGTATATACACAAGAAGTTTTCAGAGAATCTAAGTTTTTTTTTTTTAAATTTTTAATGGAATTACTGTTCAAAGTTGGTGCTACGATTTTTTTTTTTCTGTTTTTTCCTATTTTACTTAGTTGCAAATCAGCTAAAGAGCAGATGTTTGGTGTTGGTGCTTTTAAAAAAAGCAATTCCCACTTAAAAGAGTGCTTTATTTTAGGAGAAAATGAGAAAAGATATTTAACCCTTTCTGACATTGTTCAATTATGGATTTTTTTAATGAAAGTTTTCATGTCAAAATTTATTACTTTGCATAATTTTGATTTTTTAAGTTTAACTAAGGAATTATTTGGCGAATTAGACCTTAAAGCTGCTTGATTCTGACAGGTAGACTTACTGACTTTGGTTTCTTTGTCTGTTCCTGTTACCCGAACCAAATCCTCCTGAGTCGTTCTTTGATCTATAATCCGATAACTTCATTCAAGGTGTTTAAGTGCACAAGCATGTTCAGATTCATTTTGCTTTATTACTGCTTAATAAAACTAAATAAAAATGAATGAATTACATCATTCAAATAAAACATGTGTCTGAGTCATAGCTAATTTTTTAATGCCAACATTTGAAACTCTTGTACAGTTAAGAACAATCATTTCAAGCAAACTATTTGAAGAACTTTTAAAAATGAAACTGCCAAAAGGGGAAAAATATTTATACATTTTAAAAGATAATTATTAAATCATTTTTCTTCAATATCAAAGTGTTATATTGACATAATCACAGTTACATATTTATGAATCCTCATAATGACAAAATCATAAAATTTACATCCCTCTGCCATCCAAATAGCGAAAGTTGCTGGCTTAAAATGTACTAATTTAGAAAAAACTATTTACAAATTCATATGAAACCAAAAAAGTGTCAAAATAGCTAAGGCAATTCTAAGCAAAAAGAATAAAGCTGGAGACATTATGCTACCCAACTTCAAACTATATTGCAGGGCTACAGTAACCAAAACAGCATGGTACTGGTACAAAAACAGACACATAGACCAATGGAACAGAATAGAGAGCCTAGAAATTAGGTCACACACATACAAGCATCTGATCTTCAACAAAGCTGACAAAAACAAGCAATGGGGAAAGGACTCCCTATTCAATAAATGGTGCTGGGATAACTGGCTAGCCATATGCAGAAGATTGAAACTGGACCCCTTACTTATACCATATACAAAAATAGACTCAAGAAGGATTAAAGATTTAAATGTAAAACCTCAGCTATAAAAACACTGAAAGACAATGTAGGCAATACCATCCTAGGCATAAGAACTGGCAAAGATTTCATGAAGATGTCAAAAGTGATCACAATGAAATCAAAAATTGACAAATGAGATCTAAACTTAAGAACTTCTGAACAGCAAAAGAAACAGAGTAAACAGACAACCTACAGAATGGGAGAAAATTTTCACAAACTATGCATCTGACAAAGGTCTAATATCCAGCATCTATAAAGAACTTTAGCAAAATTTCAAGAGAACAACAAGCAACCCCACTAAAAAGTGGGCAAATGACATGAACAGATATCTTTCAAAAGAAAACACACATGCAGCTAACAAGCATATGAAAAAAAGTTCAATAATGCTGATAATCAGTGAAATGAAAACCAAAACCACAATGAGATACCATCTCACATCAGTCAGAATTGCTACTATGAAAAAGTCAAAACATAATAGATGGTTGTGTGGTTCTGGGGAAAAGGGAATGCTTATACAATGCTGGTGGGGGTGTATAAGTTCAATAATTAGTTCTAGCATTGTGGAAAGCAGTGTGGCAATTCCTCAAAGAGCTAAAAACAGAACTACTGTTTGAACCAGCAATCCTATTATGGGTATATACCTAAAGGAATATAAATCATTCCACCATAAAGACACATGCAAACACACATTCACTGCAGCATCATTCACAATAGCAAAGACATGGAATCAACCTAAATGTCCATCAATGACAGGTTAGATAAAGAAAATGTGGTACATACACACCATGGAATACTAGGCAGCCATAGGAAAGAATGAGATCATGTCCTTTGCAGGAACATGGATGGAGTTAGAGGCCATTATCCTTAGCAAACTAATGCAGGAACAGAAAACCAAATACCACACGTTCTCACTTATAATTGGGAGCTAAATGATGAGAACTCATGGATGCAAAGAGGGAAACAACAGACGCTGAGGTCTACTTGAGGATGGAGGGTAGGAGAAGTGAGAGGGTCAGAAAAAATAACTACTGGGTACCCGGTTTAAAACCTAGGTGATGAAATAGTTTGCACAACAAACCCAATGACATGAATTAACCTATATAACAAACCTGCACATGTACCCCTGAACCTAAAATAAAAGTTTTTTAAAAAGTACTAGTTTAACTTAAACAACAAATACCACCTATGCAAATTCACACTCTTTCCATAAGTCTCTGACTCTCCTAAGTCCATGGAAGAATATGGTAACATTAGAAAGAACTCACAGGTCGGCAAGCTTGAGTTCGATATAACATTCTCAGAGTAGGAGATGTCAAAATTAAATCACTGAGGATAAAACATTTCTATGGAATAAAATATTGTTAGATATAATCATTACTATTTTTTCTACATAAACACTGGTATATGTTGTTACTCATAGAGCTGATTTGACTATTTGGGGCTATCAAGATGCTATCTTGCTCTTTATATAGGCAGAGGAAACATCAGAATCTTTTTTATTCTGAATGTTGAAGGAAATCCAAGGAGAATCTGCATTTTTTTTAATGCTTTATTTCAAAATAAAGCTATTACCAGAATAACAATGTGAGTCAGCCAATGTATCAATAAGGAGTTGTGCTAAACTAGCTATGTGAAACAGCAGTACCAGCCCAAGACTGGTAGCTCTGCTGGGTGGCTAGATCCAGAAGAGAAATTACAGTGACTACAGTTTGGATCTCAGGAAGCCCCATTCCTAGGGAAAAGGGAAGATCACCACATCATGGGAGCACCCTGTGGGACAAAAGAATCTGAACAGCAGCGCCTGAGTCCCAGATCTTCCCTCTGACATGATCCACCCAAATAAGAACAAACCAGAAAAACAATTCTGGTGATATTACAAAACAAGGTTCTTCAACTAGCTCACCAGCAATGGATCCAAACCAAGATGAGATCTCACGAATAAGTCTCATGAGATCTGATGGTTTTATAAGGGGTTTCTCCTTTGGCTTGGCTCTCATTCTCTCTCTTGCCTGCTGTCATGTAACACATTCCTTTCATCTTCCACCATGATTGTGAGGCCTCCCCCGCCGTGTGGAATTGTGAGTCCATTAAACTTCTTTTTCTTTATAAATTACCTAGTCTCAGGTATGTCTTTATCAGCTGCATGAGAATGGACTGATACACAGACCAATGGAAAAGAATAGAGAACCAAAATTAAGCCAAATACTTTCAACCAACTGATCTTGGACAAAGCAAACAAAAACATAAAGTGGGGAAAGACCCTTTTCAACAACTGGTGCTGGGCTAATTGGTCAGCCACATGTAGAAGAATGAAACTGGATCCTCATCTCTCACCTTATACATAAATCAACTGAAGGTGGATCAAAGACTTAAATATAAGACCTGAAACCATAAAAAGTCTAGAAGACAACATTGGAAAAAACTTCTAGACATTGTCTTAGGCAAAGATTTCATGACCAAGAACTCAGAAGCAAATGCAACGAAAACAAAGATAAATAGATGGGACTTAATTAAACTAAAAATCTTCTGTACAGCAAAAGAAATAATCAGCAGAGTAAACAGACAACCTACAGAGTGGGAGAAAATCTTGGCAATCTATACTTATACAAAGCTCTAATATCCAGAATCTAGAAGGAAGTCAAACAAATCAACAAGGGGAAAAAAATCCTATCAAAAACTGGGCAAGGACATGACTAGACAATTTTCAAAAGAAGATATACAAATGGCCAGCAAACATATGAAAAAATTCTCAACATCACTAATGATCAGGGAAATGCAAATCGAAACCACAATGTGATACCACCTTACTCCTGTAAGAATGGCCATAAACAAAAAAAATAAAAAATAAAAAAATAGATACTGGTGTAGATGCTGTGAAAAGCGAACACTTTTACACTGCTGGTGGGAATGTAAATTAGTACAACCACTAAGGGAAACAGTGTGAAGATTCCTTAAAGAACTAAAGATAGATCTACCATTTGATCCAAAAATTCCACTCCTAGGTATCTATCTAGAAAAAAAGGAGTCATTTTATAAAAAAAAGATACTTGTACTTGCATGTTTATAGCAGCACAATTAGCAGCTGCAAAAATATGGAACCAGTCCAAATGCCCATCAGTCAATAAGTGAATACAAATATGTAGTAGATATATATCATGGAATACTACTCAGCCATGAAAAGGAACAAAATAATGGCATTTGCAGCAACCTGGATGGAATTAGAGAGCATTATCTAAGTGAAGTAACTCAGGAATAGAAAATGAAACATCATGTGTTCTAATTCGTAAGTGGGAGCTTAGCTATGAGGATGCAAAGGCATAAGAATGACACAACGGACTTTGAGGACTTGGGGGTAAGGTGGGAGAGGCATGGGTACTGTGTACACTGCTCGGGTGATCGGTGCAACAAAATCTCAGAAATCACCATTAAAGAACTTATTCATGTACAATAAATAAATAAATAAATAAATAAAAATAAAAAAATAAAAGTGTTGAGAGTATCTTTGAATATACAAAAGATTTTGTGGAGTGAAAAATAAAGTGGTTTGTATCATTATACTGAAGTCAAGTTTATGTAGAAGAATGTGTGTGACTGCTGAGTAGCCAAAGTCTGGACCATAGCGGCTATTAAACTATGCCTCTCAATTTCAAACGCATGCTTCCACATGTACTTGCTTTTATGGTACTGAGGCTCATTTATTGTCAGTTGTTCCCCATTATGCTTTGCCAATAAGAGGCACTAGAGAACATCTAAAAGGCTTGAGGAGTAAAAACGAACTTGTTGCTATTTACTTCCAATTCCAATCAGGTGATAACTCTTTACCCTGACAGTGACAATTGATCCCAGAAATAGCAGCTGATTGCAGTTTGCAATCTTTTTCTGTGCTATTAAAATCAGCCTCATCACATACCTCTCAGAAAACACAACACCATCCAGCCCATGCCTCATCCTCAGAGGACGGAGTCCCACCTCTGTGGGCTTTCTCCTTTTAGCTCTTCAACACCAGTGCTAACTCCTCAGATACCTGCATTCCAGTTTCACAGGGCTCTCCTCCATGCCCCTGAACTTTAATGATTGCAACCTCTTAGCTTTGTTTCCCTAGCCTAGGTTTATTAGCGTGAAAGTGTGCCCCTTTTGCCCTTTTAATTTTCTTTCTTTTTTCTTTTTCTTTTTTTTTTTTGAGACGGAGTCTCGCTCTGTCGCCGCGGCTGGAGTGCAGTGGCCGGATCTCAGCTCACTGCAAGCTCCGCCTCCCGGGTTTACGCCATTCTCCTGCCTCAGCCTCCCGAGTAGCTGGGACTACAGGCGCCCGCCACCTCGCCCGGCTAGTTTCTTGTATTTTTTAGTACAGACGGGGTTTCACCGGGTTAGCCAGGATGGTCTCGATCTCCTGACCTCGTGATCCGCCCGTCTCGGCTTCCCAAAGTTCTGGGATTACAGGCTTGAGCCACTGCGCCCAGCCGCCCTTTTAATTTTCTAGTAGCCTGTTAACAATTCTGTTTAACTTTTTTCTGTTAAAAGTAATTGGTGTAGTTTCTATACCTCAAAAAACTCTGACCTGTCTAATGGTAACTAAAGATAAAGGAACATATGTCATCACTCAAGATGCCTGCATTAAAGAAGAGATGGGGGCTCAGAGACACATCCTAGGGGACAGAAGGAGACTTTCCCACGAGGATAATCAGGTAAGATGTGAGTGACCAAAATAACAACTGAGTAACAAGACATCAAGGAATAATCCATGGAGCCATATGGCAGAATCTTCTAAAAGGGTTAAGAATAAAATTATTTTTGAGAACTCTGCATTCTCGTTAAAATGAAGCTGAGGTGCTCTGGTTTAGAGGACAAGCTTTAAAAATTCTTGGTCATTTGTGTATGGTGGTCCTCATTTTCTATATAGTCCTGAAAAGGAAGCATCGGATAGTCAGTGAAAATGAAAATAGAGGTGTAAGAATGGTCAGATCACGCAGTGGGCACCTGATGGTAGGAACTAGGCCGAAGGTTGTTTGAGACTTATTTTGTTGTAAACTCCTTGCTGATTAGAGTTTTCTTTTATTTTGTGGAAATATGAGGGGAACTCTTTAAAAAGGGCCAAGATTCCCACCCTGAACAAGTGTTTAGTATCCTCTTTCATGGGAAGATTAAACATCTATGTGACTCTATCCATCCAAAATATGAGGAAGAACAAGAAGAACTATGGTTTAAATTAATAATCTCAGCTTGGGTTTCAGTATTGAAGTGGGTGGTTTAGACTCTGGTAATATAGTGGAACATACTTCAGCAGAACTGAAAAATGTTTATCTTCTACAAAGCAACATTTCCAGGGCAAACTGGAAATAGTCATTTCACCCTTTTGACAAATTATAACTGAACCCCAGCAATGAAAGAATGTATTAATTTAAAGAGCAAAGTGGACTAATTGCCATTATTAGAACTGCTAATGATGTACTCTGCTATATAATAAAGAAGCATTATAAATAAAAATGTAATTGTAATTGACATTATAAGCAGTGTAATTAAAATTATGTCATATTTTCATATAATCTATGATTTTTATGGATGACGTTCCCTTTGAAATGGTTTTATCTTAAAGGCTCAGATTTCTTTTAAGTTTGATTGGATTCAAGTCCCTATCTCAATAATCAAATACTTAAGCAATCTATTTTTTCTAATTCTATAACCCATAAAACTGACTTTTCACACCAAAACTTTCATGTGTAATATTTCCATTAATTTTCATAACCATGAGGCAAGGTAATAATTGGTTATATTTTTATTACACTAAAGATAGACATTAGACTATAACTCAGTTTTGACTCTAAAGCTCATGCACTTTCTACCATACCAACTGTTTCCCTGTAACGAACCACAGCTTCCTTTGGTTTTTGGGAGAATATAGGTAGACAAATGGAAATGTGAAACTGATGTGGTAAAGGTGGTACAACACAGACCCCAGAAGAGTGATTACTTTATAAGATCTCTGAGATAGTGGAAGAACTGACACTATTCCAAGTCTTCTGGTTCCCAGTACAGTTCAGTTTGTGTACCACAACATCACAGAACATCATCTGGCTAGACCTGAACTTAGATCAGCGTGTTCATAACTGTGATTTTAATGCCACTGCCACCAACAGAGAGTTGCTGAATCCCTTGATGGTATTTAATTTTACCCTAAATTCATTAGTCCGGAGTCTAAAAAAACACCAATTTTAATGAAATATAACCACTCAATAGAGATACTTCTTTGATATATATAAGAGACAGGAAAACTTTGTCAGTTTGTATTGCGTTTCAGACGCAGTTAGAACCATTTCTATCATCATTATTTTTCTTCAAAGATCTAAAACAGTTCTGCTACATGTGTGACCACAAGACCAAAACCACTTATCCTGTCAATCTGGGAGGAAGAGCTGATGAAGAGCTTCCTCAGGCTTTACAAAAAATCATATCAACTTCACCTTCTCTGAGTTACCCTGGAGCTGAGTTCTTAGGTATTTGGGAGGAGAGAACTGAGTTTCTCTGCGTTAACATGCGGGAGGAATTGATTTTAATTGGCTTGTGTTTTGCTATTATGGTTGTTGGTACTGGTCCGGAGAGGGAAGAAGAGAAAGTCAAGTTTGAGAGTGACTGAGTGACACAGCAGAGAAGCTGAAAATGTTTTAAAACCGGAGTATCCACTTTTCAATCTTAGTTGTTTGAATTTCTATAATGTATATTCTTTTTTTTTTTTTTTTTTTTTTTTTTGAGACAGCCTTGCTCTGTTGCCCAGGCTGGAGTGCAGTGGCGCGATCTCTGCTCACCGCAACCTCTGTCTCCCGGGTTCAAGCGATTTTACTGCCTCAGTTTCCCGAGTAGCTGGGATTACTGGCATGCGCCACCACGCCCGGCTAATTTTTGTATTTTTAGTAGAGACGGGGTTTCATCATGCTGGCCAAGCTGGTCTCCAACTCCCTTCCTCAGGCGATCCACCCACCTCAGCCTCCCAAAGTGCTGGGATTACAGGCATGAGCCACCGCGCACAGCCATATGCATATTCTTTTCATCTCCCCAGATATTTTGGAAAGCCTGCCACACATACAAAGGCATGGAAATTTAGGAGGAGAGACATGGAAATTTAGGAGAAGGAATATGTTCTTTTTTTTTTTAAGTACTTGTGAGGAAAGTCATTTTTGAAAACTACTTTACTATTAGTATACTATTCTGATTATATAATTCTTTCATACCTTGAGCTATAATTTGTCATTTATTTATCTATTAGTTCGAGCTGTCTTTTGAAGCAGTATGCCATAGACTCTTTCATCTTTCACATGACAATCTTTTGAAAGGTTGAATGCTTAAAGTCAGATATCTTGCCCCATCACACCCCTACTTTATCTTTTCTGTAAGGTGAAATACATAGTTCTTTCAATCATTTATTCCTTTATTCTAGCATAATATACTAGACCATTATCTTAGTTAATTTATCCTAAGCATTTGTTAACTCTTTAATATTGTTCTTCAAATGCAAAGTCCAGGAAAGTACATATACCATCAGGCATGACCTCCTGACAATGTCATAGTGTGTGGCAGGGTTACTGCCTCCCTTGATATGAATATTATGTGTCTATTAACATAGCCTAAGACATCATATTTTTTCTGTTTTTAAACAAGCTAATAACTTTATTAATAGCTATTGAGATTCTTGTTCCTGTGGATCTTGTATATGTGAGTTTCTACTGCAAAGCCAATTCATTCTTTATTTGTGAACATTTCTTTAAACTTAGGTGATACATTTAATATTGCTGCTTCTTAAAATTTTTGAGTTGGTTGATTTTAATTCACCATTTTAGATGAAGGGAACATTAAAGGATTGTAGGAAAAAAAACACATTTGGGGGAGATACTTTTCATGTTAGAAGTCTAGCCCAGCAAGAAGGATAAGAAGTTCCCCACAGTTCACTACAACCTTGTGTACCCATCAAAGACACAAGTTCTTAACTTTTCCTCTCCTATTCCCACCCCCAACAAAGACTAAAACCTTAGGACCCATGGGGAGACAGAATTTGGAGGTCAAGTATTATGAAATTAGATCCACTTGAGAAAGAGTTTGAGTTTTTTATAGACTTACCTTAACAAAGCATTAGAAAAAAAATCTATGCAATTTTAAGGTAACCCGCCAGTAATTGAATTTTCCATGATAACAAAAATCAACACTCTTCAGATGAGAATAATAGAATGTAAATATGAACAATTAACAACGTCTAGCACGTAATACAAAGTTTCAAAGATGTTTGTATGTGTGTATATATGTATAAACTGTGAAGAAAAAAGAAGTAAACAAAGAACCAAAGCCTGGCATCCTTCAGATTTTGGATTAGAAGACAAAGAACTAAAGGAAAATGTGTATGAATAATTAAAAAAAATAAGATCTTACGGAATCTCAGGAAAGAAATGGAGACAAAAAACTCCAAACAAATTCTATCATTGGCAAATATAATCTCTGAAGTAAAAATTCTTTGGATAGGTTGACAGCAGAATAGAGACAGATGAAAGAAGAAAGAGCTGTTGAACTTAAGGCAATCAATAGAAAAATTTTAATCCAGAGAACACAGATACAAATTTTGAATAAAAATGGACATCCTACAAGTCAATTTCAGTGAAATTATTTTGGAAAACTGAGGATGAAACTTGCAACATGCTTTGAAATGCATAAAGAAATAAAATGGACAATATATAGATAGAATTTTGGATAGATAAATAGGCTATCATAGGCACAGTAGCATGTTAATTGTGTATTGTAGTTGATAGGCACATTAGTAGTCACTGTAAAATTCTTTTAACCACTTATGTTTGAAACATTCAATAATAAAATATTGAAAAAATAAAATGATGAGGAGAAAATGATGACATTTCAAATGACAAAAATTTAGACAATGTGTCATAAAAGATCTACACTAAAATAAATTCTAAATATTCTTTAGGCTGAAGAGAAATCATGTCAGATGGAAACTCAATCCCATAGGTAAGAGATAATATGTCCAGAAATGGTAAATAGATGGATAAATATAAATGATCATTTTCCTCTCATTATATCTTCAGAAAACAACTGATTATTTTAAAGCCCAATAAGGGCATTTGAAGATGGGGTTTATATTGTTTGTGGAAATGATATGAAAACATTTGCATAAAAATGGGATAAAAGGTAAATGCAATTACTCTCTTGTGAGGTTAATACATTTTGTGAATTGAGAGTTGAGTTGTATGAAATATGAAGTGAGAAGTACGAAATATGAAGTATCTGGTGAGAAATGAGAATTATGAATGGTCAGTTGTGAACTGTTAGGTGGTATAATATGGATTCTAAATATCTTTTTTGTAAGAACATATGTTGCTAACCCAGGAACAAACTAAAAAAATAAAAAAGACATGTAACTAAGACTCCAATATTGAAAATAAAATGGAATACTTAAAAATTTCAGCTAATCCCAAAAAGGCAGTAAAGAGACAACTGAGAATCAAAAATAAAAGGGTGAAATAGAAAACAAAAAGAAAGTAGAATTAATTATAAATATTATATGAAATACATAAAAACTAAACACTCCAAATAAGACACAGTTTGTTGGACTGTAAAAAAGCAAAACCACATTCTATCTTATCTGTAAGAGGTGCACTACAAATACAAAAATGTAAATAGTTAGAAAGTATAAGAATGGCAAATGATATAGCATGTAACAATAAGCCTAAGAAAACTACCACAGTTATATTAATATGAGAAAAAGTAGACTTCAAGAGGAAAGTACTATAAGAGATGAGGATAGGCAGTCTTTAAATGGTGAAATGGGTAATTCATCAAAATAACACAATTCTATTTATGTATGCACTTAAAAACAAGGCACTTACTTTTATGAAGCGAAAACTGATGGAAGTAACAGAAGCAACACAAAACCTAAAAGGCATGGCTATAAATTTATAACACCCTTCATTCCCTTATTTATGGAACAAGTGGACCAAGAAAATCTGAAGAAATACAAAAAGTCTACACAAGAAACTTGAATTGACATTTAACAGAACACTAATATGACATAAAATAATTATAGTATACACATTATTTTCAAGTATACATCAAATGGTGAACAGAATCAGTTATATTTTGTGTCATTAAGTATGTCTGAGTAAATTTCAGAAAGATTGAGGTTTTCAGAGTATGTACTGTGACCACAGTGGAATAAAATTAAAAATCAGTAACAGAAAATATCTAGAAAATCCCCAAGTATTTGGAAATTAAATATGGTACTTCAAAGTAACACATGTACTAAATAGGAACTCAATATTGAAACTAAATATTTTTAAGCAAATTACAATAAACACAATATATATAAATGTGTGGTACCTAGACAAAGCAGTGCTTAGAGGCAAATCTGTAGCTTTAAATGATTATATTAGAACAACAAAACAAATCTTCTACAACCAAGGATCTAAACTTCCAACTTAAGAATAGACAATATAAGTAACAATGGAGAGTTAAATATTTTATAAAAAGCAACAAAAATTTGGTAAAATTATAAAAAACCAACTTTTTCAGAACTTTGGAAATTAAACAAAGGTGTGCAGTAATCAGGGGTTATATATCCAAGGAGGAAAAAGCTTGAATCTTGCCTCAACAAAACTTACAGATGTTACAGAATTACTTCAGTAAACTCAATAAACAAACGACAATAATAAACAGTAGCAATAATATACACAAAGGAGAGGGAGAATCTCATTTTCAGAGTTGCCACATTATTTAAAATGTCCAGTTTTTGACACAAAATTACAAAACATGCAAAGACACAATAAACTATGGCCCACACAGAGGAAAAAAACCAATCAATAGAAACTGTCCTTGAGAAAGCCCAGACACTGGATTTATTGGACAAAAATTTTGTCAATTATTTTAAATATACTCAAAGAACTACAGAAAATAACATGTAAAATAATAAGGGAAAATAGGAGAATGATGTCTTATCAAACAGAGAATATAAATAAAGAAAGAAGTTACCAGAAAAAAAAATAAAAATGAATTTTGGATTTGAAAAGTAGAATAGCGGAAATAAAAAATTCACTAGAAAGGCTCAATAGCAGACTTGAGCTAGCAGAAGTAAGAGTCAGTGAATGTAACAGAGGCCAATTGAGATTATTTAGTTTGAAAATCAGAAAGATAAAAGAATGGAGAGAAGAATGAAAAGAATTGCAGAGCCTCAAAGACCTGCAAAATACAGCAAAGTATACCAACTATGTATAATGTGAGTTCAAGAAAGTGAGGAGAAAGAGACGGGCAAAATGAATATTTGAAAAATTTAGCCAAAAACTTCCCAGTTTTTAAAGGGAAGTTTCAAATTTTGGTAGTAAAACCTGTAAAAAAATGTAGATTATGCTTTCATCGTAATCTACATATCCAAGAAGCTCAGTGAACCCCACGTAGAAAGAACTCAAAGAGCTCCACATTGAGACATATCATATGAAAACTGTCGAAACTGGAAAACAAAGAGACAATCTTTAAAGCAGCAAGAAAGAAGAAACTCATCTCCTACAAGGAATACTTAGTATGATTAACAGCTAATTTCTCATGAAAAACAGTGGAGGCCAAACCAGTGGACCGACATATTTAAAGTACTGAAAGAAAAAGACTGTACACCAGAATTCTGTATTTAGCAGAAGTCTTCTTCAGAATTGAAGGAGAAATGAAGACATTGCCAGATTAACAAAAGCAAACAACTCATCACTAACATACTTGCCATACTTGCCCTCGAACAAATACTAAAGGGGATCCTTTAGGCCAAAAAAAAAAAAAACCATTAGACATTACAGATAGCAACTAGAATCAACATGAGGGTATAAAGGGCACTGGCAAAACTAAACTGCACATATGAAAAATAGTATTAATGTATTTTTTGTGCATATTTTTTCTAACTGATTTTATTTAAAAACTGGATAAGGTAATACTTAAATCTGCATTGATTGGTGCAAAAACATAAACATGTAATTTGTATGACAATAACAACCAAAAGAAGGAAGGAGAGTATAAAGCTATATACTATATGTCCAAAGGTTTTGTATACTATTGAAATTAAGTTAGTATAAAATGAAACTATGTTATTATAACTGAAGATAATTATTGTAATCCCTAGGGCCACCACTAAGAAAATACAATTTTAAATTTAGTAAAATAAACAACAAGAGAATTAAAATAATACAATAGAAAATATCTCAACCAAAAAGAAGGCTGTAATGGAAGAATAAAGTAACAAAAAAGAGACATGTCAAAAGCAAATAGCAAAATGGCAGATACATATTCCAAATTGTTAATAATTGTACTAAAGGTAAATAGATTACACATTCCAAACAAAAGCCAGAGATTGCAGGATGACTTAAAAACCCAGCATGATCTCTCAATATAATATCTATCTACAGAAGACAAACTTTAGATCTGAAGATACAAATAGGTTGAAATGAAATGAAAGAAAAAATATATTATGCAAACATCAACCAAAAGAAAGCTGGAATGGCAATGGTCACAACAGATTTCAAGCAAAAATTATTACTAGAGACAACATTTAAAATTATGTAAGAATCAATCTATCCAAAATGTAATAATTATAAACATATGTGCACCTAACAACAGAGCCCAAAAAAACATGAAGCAAAAACTTACAGAGTTAAGGAGAAAAATAGATAATTCAACAATCATAATAGCTGGATGCTTCAATACCGTACATTCATTGATAGATGAAACATCTAGGCAAAGGATCAACAAGGAAATAAAAGTCTTAACTATAATCTTAACAGACATCTGTAGAACACTCCACTAAACAACAGCAAAATACACATTTTTCTCAAGTGTAGATGGAGAATACTCCAGGATAAACTACATGTTAGGTCATAAAACAAGCCTCAAAAAATGGAAGGGAACTTAGATAACACAAAGTGTGTTCTCCAACCACAATGAAAATTATAAATCAATAACAAAAGAAAATCCAGGAAATCCACAAATAACTTGAAAATTAAATAGCACATTTCTAAGCAGCCAATGGGTCAAAGTAGTTACAAGAGAAATTAGAAAATAGTTTGATATGCATGAAAATCAAAAAAGCAGCTTCTCAAAACTTATGGAATTTAGCTAAAGCAATTCTTTTGGGAAATTTATAACACATATTAAATGTCTACATTAAAAATAAGAATTTGAAATCAATAACATAAACTTTCACTGGAATTATAAGACACTGGAAAAAGGAAAGCAAATGCACCTTAAAGCAAACTGAAAAAAGAGAATAATCAAGATTAGGCAAAACCAGGGACATCTTTAGTTATATCTAAAACACCTTACACTTCCTTTGCCTCAAAGTAAAGATTAGTCCTGGAATCCATTTAAAGAATGTAGGCTCTTTGCCCATGTCTCTAGTGCTACCACTCGCACAAAAAATGTTAGTGCCGCCGGGCGCGGTGGCTCAAGCCTGTAATCCCAGCACTTTGGGAGGCCGAGACGGGCGGATCACGAGGTCAGGAGTTCGAGACCATCCTGGCTAACACGGTGAAACCCCGTCTCTACTAAAAAAAAATACAAAAAGCTAGCCGGGCGAGGTGGCTGGCGCCTGTAGTCCCAGCTACTCGGGAGGCTGAGGCAGGAGAATGGCGTAAACCCGGGAGGCAGAGCTTGCAGTGAGCTGAGATCCGGCCACCGCACTCCAGCCCGGGCAACAGGCGAGACTCCGTCTCAAAAAACAAACAAACAAACAAACAAAAAAAATGTTAGTGCCCTTATTCACCGAATAGTTAATGGATTGTCTGCTTTAGATGATATACTATGCTGAGTTTTGATTTTAATCATCAGAGAATTAACATCTAATTGGGTAGTCAATCTGCAAACACTGGCAACATTGTGGACACCCTCCAGGAAGTGAGAATGCAGTTTCCTCTGTGAAGTCAAGGACTTTAAGGGTTGTAGATGCTGCTGTTGTCAAACACCTTCTTGATATCAATCCAAAGGAGAAGAGGTGGGCAGTGTTCAGCATGTTCTGCAGTGTGACTTTACTGGCTTCCACTTTGTCTCCAGTCCTAATCAGCTGTACATCACTGAGGATTTCAATAGTGACCCTGGAGATTTTAGTGGTGATGCCTAAAGCCTGGAAGAAAAATGACTTCTTGGGCCCCAGACTAGTGTTCTGGGCTGGCACAGCGACTTCACATGGGGCAATGGCACCAGCGCAGACATGAACTGGCACCTATTGGCCAGCAGTATGTCCCTAATCTCAGTGAAGTCCTCCTTGGTCAATACAAAGCCCACGTTCCCTCAGATATGAGGCAACAGTTTCTCCAGAGCTGAGTTTTTTCTGGATGGCCTCAGATGGCCTTGTGTGTTATAGTGTTCTTGTCCATCAGCTCCACAGACTTCCCTCAGAAGTACATGCCAACCTGTATCTGCTTGGAACCCACATTGTCACTTCCACAATGAGGCATTTTGGATAATCATCTAAAAGTTGGATGCTCTTAAGGAAGTGGTTGGATTTCCAGGTTGTCTTGTCTTGCCTAGATATCATGGAGGTGTATCAGGGATTACCATGCAGGGTTTAAAGACAATATCACTTTCATTAGGACACCTGGCAAGAGGCTTGTTGGTCACATTTTAGCAAATCTAATACATAAATTTACTTCTTACTTTTTATAGTATAATAGGCATCACTGTGAATTAATCTGTCGTTATTTACCTAATTATGAAGTGTTTCAGCTTCTTTGACTCCATTTCTACATTTTAGCCACACTGTATAAAATCATGCCTGAGGAGTTCTTTTATTTTTAGATATAAAGATAAGTATAAGATAGCAAGTCATGTTTAAGATATTTGGGGGAAAATATATAAACAAAAACATCAACATATATTATCTTTCTTCTTTATTTCTTGAAAATATGTAGTACATGTGAAGATGTGGAAATTGATGAGTGACAAGTCAAACATAACGATAGGTGACCTATATAAATGATTATCTTTATATTCTTCTGTACTTTTGTGCTCCAGGCATCCTCTAATGTCCAGAATCTCTAATGTCTTTACAAATAAATGAATACTACTTTCTCCAATTTTTCGTAGATATATAATTGAGATAACATGAAGTAGGGGAACATGGTTGAAGCTAGACAGTAAGGCTTTGGGATAATTCAGAAGAGACCACACATACTGAACTGAATTTATTTGAGCCTGTTCTAACCTTTGGATCTTATCCCTCCCAGAGGAGATAAAGAAATCCATCCACCAGTGCACACCGAAAACACTGAGTCTACTATCTAATAAACTGTTGTGTTAGGCATTATTTCCTGCTTACAGTATACACAGCTAGAGCATTCAATTCAGATATAGTGAGCAGTGGCCAGACAATTCATGACTCTCAAAAGTTTTTTCTTGTGGAATAATTTAAATGTTAAAATAACTTTAAATATTTTGCTTTTACTTGTTATGCATTCAGTGTTTAATTCAGAACTGTTGTCTATTATCTTTTCATGCCTTTATATCTCATATAAACCTCACAATAAACTTCTTGGTGATTTAAAATACTATGTAAATAAAAAGCTTTTCAGAAGGCCTTATTAGAAGCTGAATTGGGTATTTGAAGGAAGGTTTCCCCTCCTGAAGCTGAAGATGTCTATTTAACTGCTGTGGTACCTAAGCCAAGCATATTGACTGATTTACTGTCAATCCAGTACTTGCCTAGAAGCCATTTCAGTTTAAGAGCATGTGGTTTGGCAGGCAGCATTGCTTGCAATAATGTAATAAAACAGAAAAAAAAAAAAAATCCATACCTGGTTGTGAAAGAAAAGAGTCTATTTTGCCAGAGGCAGGTGAAATGGGTCTGTGTGATTTAGTGGTGGGTCAGAGCATAGATGTATAAAAGAATCCACCATTACTTGTATTTCTGAAAATGATCACATTCTTTAGAGTTCCTAAATCCTGTGCACTATTTAGTAGTAGGGAGTAGGGGGAAGGTTACTAATTTATTTGTCTTCTGAGGCCATTGGTTTATGATGGTGCTATTACATGGTTGCTCTGGTCAAAGTTCTTTTGGTGCAACAATCAGAATGTCATGTAAGCTTGCTCAACTCTCATAAAATCAGAGGCCAGGGAAAGAGGTGGAGGTAGGCTTCAGATAAGGTAAAACTGGGATAGAGAGGCTACTTCCTATCTCTAGGGAGGCCAGCCTTCCTCTTCACTGCTCCTTCCAGCAAATCAACTCCACTCTTCTCTTTTAACACACTGGCTTCCTCTGGTTGCCCAGAATCTCAAATCACTGCATTTTTACTTTGTCCTTTTCTTTATTATAGCCTTTATGCAACATGTTTCACTGCTAAGGAACTGAGTTTCTCAAGGTCCCTTTTTCAAATTCCCCAAGAATAGACTCCATTTGGATCAATTCATGTAAGTCTTTCTTTCTTTCTCTCTCTTTCCTTCCTTCCTTCCTTCCTTCCTTCCTTCCTTCCTTCCTTCCTTCCT
Organism: Chlorocebus sabaeus; assembly: GCF_047675955.1. NCBI lineage: Eukaryota > Metazoa > Chordata > Mammalia > Primates > Cercopithecidae > Chlorocebus > Chlorocebus sabaeus. Next base: position 43,987,711 of record NC_132913.1, read on the forward strand.
TCCTTCCTTCCTTCCTTCCTTCCTTCTTTCTTTCTTTCTTTCTTTCTTTCTTTCTTTCTTTCTTTCTTTCTTTCTTTCTTTCTTTCTTTCTTTCTTTCTTTCTTTCTTTCTTTTGAGATGGATTGGATTCTTGCTCTGTCACCGAGGCTGGAGTGCAGTGGCATAGTCTTGGCTCACTGCAACCTCCACCACCTGGGATCAAGCAATTCTCCTGCCTCAGTCTCCTGAGTAGCTGGAATTACAGGTGCACACCACCATGCCTGGCTAATTTTTGTATTTTTAGTAGAGATGGGGTTTTGTTATGTTGACCAGGCTGGTCTTGAGCTTCTGACCTCAGGTGATCTGCTGGCCTCGGTCTCCCAAAGTGCTGGGATTACAGGCATGAGACATCATGACTGACTGAATTCATCTAAGTTTTGATCAAAATTTTTGCATAAATCGGACAAGAGAGAGAAATAAAGGGCATCCAGTAGGCCAGGTGTGGTGGCTCATGCCTGTCAGCACTTTGGGAAGCCGAGGTCAGCGGATCACTTGAGGTCAGGAGTTCGAGACCAGCCTGACCAATACGGTGAAACTCCATGCCTGCATTTGGGCATGGTGGCGCATTTCTATAATCCCAGCTACTTGGGAGGCTAAGGCAGGTGAATTGCTCGAACCCAGTAGGCAGAGGTTGCAGTGAGCCGAGATCACGCCATTAATGGCACATGAGCCTGGGTAACAAGAGCAAAACTCTGTCTCAAAAAAAAAAAAAAAAAAAAAAAAAAAAATAGAGAAAAAGAAGAAAACAAAGAAATAAAGGGCATCCAAATTGGTAAAGAGGAAGTCAAACTGTCACTGTTTGCTGACGATATGATAATTTACCTTGAAAATGCTAAAGACTCCTCCAGAAAGCTCCTAAAATTGATAAAAGAATTCAGCAAAGTTTCTAGATACAAGATTAATGTACACAAATCAGATCAGTAACTCTTCTATACACCAACAGCAACCAAAGGGAGAATCAAATCAAGAACTCAATGCCTGTTACAATAGCTGCAAAAGAAGTAAAATACTTAGGAATATACCTAACCTAGGAGTTGGAAGTCCTCTACCAGGAAAACTACAACTCAGTACTGAAAGAAATCATAGACAACACAAACAAATGGAAACACATCCCATGTTCATGGATGGGTAGAATCAATATTGTGAAAATGACCAAACTGCCAAAAGCAATCTACAAATTCCATGCAATCCCCATCAAAATACCACCATCATTCTTTACAGAATTAGATAAAGCAATTCTAAAATTCATATGGAACCAAAAAAGAGCCACATAGCCAAAGCAAGACTAAGCAAAAAGAACAAATCTGAAGGCATCACGCTAACTGATTTCAAACTATACTATAAGGCCATAGTCACCAAAACAGCATGGTAGTGGTATAAAAATAGGCACATAGACTGATGGAACAGAATAGAGAACCAGAAATAAACCTGATACAACCAACTGATCTTGGACAAAGCAAAAGAAAACATAAAGTGGGGGAAGGACACCCTTTTCAACAAATGGTGCTGGGATCATTGGCTAGCCACATGTAGGAGAATAAAACTGGATACTTATCTCTCACCTTACACAAAAATCAACTCAAGATGGATTAAGGACTTAAACCTAAGACCTGAAACTATAAAAATTCCAGAAGATTACACCAGAAAAACTCTTTTAGATGTTGGCTCTGGCAAGGATTTCATGACTAAGAACCCAAAAACAAATGCAATCAAAACAAAGATAAACACCTGGGACCTAATTAAACGAAAGAGCTTTTGCACAGCAAGAGGAACAGTCAGCAGGGTAAACAGACAACCCACAGAGTGGGAGAAAATCTTCACAATGTATACATCCGACAAAGGACTAATATCCAGAATCTACAACAAACTCAAACAAATCTGTAAGAAAAAAAAATAAACAATCCCATCAAAAAGTGGGTTAAGAACCTGAATAGATAATTCTCAAAAGAAGATATACAAATGTCCAACAAATGTATGAAAAAATGCTTAAAATCACTAATGATTAGGGCAATGCAAAGTAAAAACACAATGTGATACCACCCTACTCCTGTAAGAATGGCCGTAATCAAAAAATAAAAAAGAGAGATGTTGGTGTGGATGCAGTGACCAGGGAACACTTCTACACTGCTGGTGGGAATGTAAACTAGCACAGCCATTATAGAAATCAGTGAGGAGATTCTTTGAAGAACTAAAAGAACTACCATTTGATCCAGCAATCCCACTACTGGGTATCTACCCAGAGTAAAAGAAGTCATAACTCAAAAAAGATACTTGCACGAACATGTTTATAGCAGCACAATTCACAATTGCAAAATTGTGGAACCAAGCCAAATGCACATCAGTCAACAAGTGGATAAAGAAACTGTGATATCTATATATTTATATATATATGATGGAATACTACTCAGCCATAAAAAGGAATGAATTAACAGCATTTGCAGTGACCTGGATGAGTTTGGAGACTATTAATCTAAGTGAAGTAAATCAGGAATGGAAAACCAAACATCATATGTTTTCACTGATATGTAGGAGCTAAGCTATGAGGACATAAAGGTATAAGAATGATACAATGGACTTTGGGGACTTGGGAGGAAGGATAGGAGCAGGGTGAGGGATAAAGGACTACAAGTATGGTGCAGCGTATACTGCTCAGGTGATGGGTGCACCAGGATCTCACAAATCACCACTAAAGAATTTATTCATGTAACCAAATACCTGTACCCTAATAACTTATGGAAAAATAAAAAAATATGTTTTTGCACCAGATGATATCATAGGTCCCTTGCCAGCCTATAAAGTTGTGCCTCAAACGTGATATGTCAAGTCCCTTGTCATGTGGTCTACCATGCATTCAGCATGGACTATGGACAGGAAAGGCAACAAGTAGTAGGCATGTCTAATATAATAGTAGCTTCTAATTTTATTAAAGGTGGGCTATGCCTTCTTTTATTAAAAAGTGTTGAGTGCCTGCTATATGCTACTATGC